>NW_025721285.1:0-147500 GCF_922984935.1 Meles meles | reverse complement strand
GCAGGCCGCGGTAGGCAAGAGAGCGACGCTCGGCCCCACCGCGGGGCCGGCAGACCCCTCGCGGAGAGGGGGCTCTGCCCAACACGCGACGGTAGTCACCCCGCATCGGTGGCCACGACGCGCAGAGGAGGGGCGGCGGCTGGGGGTTCCGGTACCCCAAGGCACCCTCTCGGATCGCTAGAGAAGGCTTTCTCACCGAGGGCGCATCGCCCCCACCCATTCGTCCCCCTGACCGGGCTCCGCCCAAGGAAACGCCGTCCCAAAGGCCTCCAGGGCCTGGGAGGGGGCGGGGGTGGGTCTGCGGCAAGGGACAGGCCCAGGACAATCCTGAGCACCCGCGGCCAGAGCCCCACGAGGGGACCGCCTTTGCCTCTTCTACGCACGCCATGCTCCCATCCCCGCCCGGAAGGGACCTCAGGCCTCCACACCGAGGCCACGAGAGGAGCGGAGACGGGCACGGCATGCCGGGCAAAGAGAAGCAGCAGCCCTCGGCTGGCCAGGCGCCGCAGCGCTGGCTCGGCCCGGCGCGGTCACTCACACGCCCCACCAAGTCCTGTCCACACACACCGCCCTGGCACGACGCGCACCAGAGGACGACGAGGTGCCCGCACCCCCACAGAGGGGGGCGGGTGGGCCTCCCTTACCGACTTCCACCACCCGCTCTCCGGACACACCACCGACAGCGGCAGCCCGAGGGGGTCGCTGGGAACGGGAAACGACGCCACCGCTCGGCCTCAGGCACCTGAGACAACCTGGAGCGCTCCAGGGGCACCACAGAGGGCCAGGCGCCACGCGCTCAGCACGCCCGGGCGGTGAGCAGCGCGGCCTCGGGATGGCCCTCCCCGACACAGGGAGGGCGGCTCACCCCGCGTGAAGGAGCCGAGAGCGGCAAGCGAGAGTGTCCGCTGCGTCAGCTGGACCCCACACCCACGGGCGCCCTGAGGCAAGAACCGTGGGAAAGCAGAGTCGGGCCGGAGCCCACAAACCCCCCCGCACCCTCCCCTCAACACCCCCCCACGGCAGCGGGTGGCAGAGGAGGAGGAGGAGCGAGGGGCCCACGGGCAGAACGAGAAGAGCGGTCCCATTCGCCATGAATGTCCGTCCCTCGTCTGACGCGGCTTAGACCCGGCCCGGGAGAACGCGACATCACCACATCGATCAGCGAAAACGTGCCCAAGGAGGAACCCAAGGGGGGAAACGCCTGGCGACGACAACCGACCAGAGGGACCTGCTTTCAGCCTCGCCGGCACCCCTCGAGCCCAGGGCAAGAGCAGCCGGGCAACCCAAGGAGAACGCCTGACACGTGGCACGGAGCCTTGCGGAACGGAGCGGGGGTTACCACGGCCGCAGCCGGGCGCCCACAGCGTGGAGTGAACGGGATAAAGGACCCACGCCACTTGCCCACGCCGCCCTCGGGTGCTGGAGACCAGAGGTGGCACCACAGCCCGGGACCAGCTGGGGGCACGAGAGCCGGCGCACAGGCCCACGCGGACGGCTCCAACGAGCGAGGGCCGAGCCGGATTTGGCACCACGGCCAAGCCCAGAGCCCCGCACGCACCCAGAGGCCCACATCGCTAAGGCGAGTCACTCAAACAGCGTGTCAGCACCTACCTGGCAACAAAACCTGCTCCTTTCCGGGGACAAAATAGCTACGCCATCTGGCGGGGCCTAGCCACGGGTCACCGGGACCTCGTGGGACCGTGGCCCGGCCACTGGCCCCAAACACTGCTCCATTACCCTGCAAAGAGCGGGGGGGGGGGGGGGGGGGCGCCCCACGGAACCCCCAGGGCCATCTGGTCGACCCCCTGGAGCGTGGGGGAGCGGGCAGCCGGGACCGACCACGGACTCGAGGGAGGTGGAGCCGCCCGGGCCTGGCCGGGTAGCTCCTCCCCTGGTCCGCCTGTCGTCCCCAAGTCGGGACTTAGAAAAAAAATCAAGTTCTGCGGAGGGACCCGCCGGCCCTCAAAAAAAATCAAGTTCTGCGGAGGGGACCCGCCGGCCCTCAAAAAAAAAAATCAAGTTCTGCGGAGGGACCCGCCGGCCCTCAAAAAAAAATCAAGTTCTGCGGAGGGACCCGCCGGCCCTCAAAAAAAATCAAGTTCTGCGGAGGGACCCGCCGGCCCTCAAAAAAAAAAATCAAGTTCTGCGGAGGGGACCTGCCGGCCCTCAAAAAAAAAATCAAGTTCTGCGGAGGGGACCTGCCGGCCCTCAAAAAAAAATCAAGTTCTGCGGAGGGACCTGCCGGCCCTCAAAAAAAAAATCAAGTTCTGCGGAGGGGACCTGCCGGCCCTCAAAAAAAAATCAAGTTCTGCGGAGGGACCCGCCGGCCCTCAAAAAAAATCAAGTTCTGCGGAGGGACCTGCCGGCCCTCAAAAAAAAAATCAAGTTCTGCGGAGGGGACCTGCCGGCCCTCAAAAAAAAATCAAGTTCTGCGGAGGGACCCGCCGGCCCTCAAAAAAAATCAAGTTCTGCGGAGGGACCTGCCGGCCCTCAAAAAAAAAATCAAGTTCTGCGGAGGGACCTGCCGGCCCTCAAAAAAAATCAAGTTCTGCGGAGGGACCTGCCGGCCCTCAAAAAAAAAATCAAGTTCTGCGGAGGGACCTGCCGGCCCTCAAAAAAAATCAAGTTCTGCGGAGGGGACCTGCCGGCCCTCAAAAAAAAAATCATCAAGTTCTGCGGAGGGACCTGCCGGCCCTCAAAAAAAAATCAAGTTCTGCGGAGGGACCTGCCGGCCCTCGCCTCCTTCTCCCTCTCCCTCTCCCTCGCGGCCCGTGCCTCCACTCGCCGCGTGGCGCCGCACGGCCGCCACGGCCCGGTCCGAGCCGGTCCGAGCCGGTCCGAGCCGGTCCGAGCGGTCGCCGGCTCCCGGGCTGGGACTGGGAGAGGGGGCGGACCCGCGGAGGCGCCCCCTGATGGCCCGACCTCCATGGACATCGCGGCCCGTGCCTCCCCTCGCGGCGTGGCGCCGCCCGCACGGCCGGCCCGGCCCGGTCCGAGCCGGTCCGAGCCGGTCCCCACCTTACGCAGCGGGCCTCGGAAAACTTGGTGAGAAAATCGGGGGCGACGACCAGGACCCCACGCGTGCCCGCGGACGGACCCCTCGCGCCATCCACCGGCTTCCCGGCGAGGCTCGGGCCGGTCCCCAACCGCCCGAGTGTGACACGGGACACAAGGGACACGTGGGACACGGAAGGCCCGATGAACGACCAGAGCCACAGGCCGAACGGCGTCCTCGCACCGCACGCACACACTGTCTCCCATTCCCACGCCGGCGGGCAGGCGGGCGGAGGAGGGGGCACCGGCGGGTGCTGGTCGACCCCTCCAGGAAGCCCCCAACACCCCTCCGCGAGAGCCAGGAGGAGGAGAAGGCGGCGACGGCGGGGGCGGCGCCGCTGCTCCCCCATATACCTGGGGTTTCAATCTCCCGCGAGCCGATCGCGCGCCGACGCCCCAGAGACCGCGGGGACGATCGCTCTAGTGTCGCCGGCCTCCCGGAACTCCAGCTTGGGGACCGCGGCCAAATGCCATCCCTTGCCGACATCGCCCACGTTCCGGCGGGGAGACGCTATATAAAAGCGGCCGCCAGGTGCCGCCAGACAACCGCCACGAAAGACACCGAGGCAGATCCGGAACGCAGGGCCAGTGACAGTCGCGAGGCCGGCCGCCAGGCCGCCCGATCCCCTCCCGGCCCACTTCGGAGGGGCGCGCGGCCCCGGGGCGTCAGCCTCGGCAGCTCACGGCAGGCACGGCGCGACTCCAGCTCGCCCAGGGGAGACTTGGGGAACGCGTCCGGGCCGCTGCCGCCGGAAGGGGGGGGCCCGATTCGCCACGGGGGACACACACACACACACACACACACACACACACACACACACCCACCCACCCCACCCCACCCCCACCCCCGGCGGCCCGGCAGGCCTGGAGGCACCAGCTTCCCACTGTGGCATGTGAGCAAGCGGGCGCCCGGGCCTCCGGGAGGACTTAGACAAATGTCCCCGGGCAGGGACTGTAAAACCGAGACCCACGCGAGTACTCCTTTAATGTTGTTGTTGTTGTTGTTGTTGTTGTTGTTGTTGTTGTTGTTGTTGTTGTTGTTGAAGATTTTATTTATTTATTTGACAGACAGAGATCACGAGCAGGCAGAGAGACAGAGAGGAGGAAGTAGCCTCCCTGTCCAGCAGAGAGCCCGATGCGGGACTCGATCCCAAGACCCTGAGATCGTGACCTGAGCTGAAGGCAGAGGCTTCATCTACTGAGGCCCCCCCCCCCCCCCAGGCATCCCACACGCGCGCACTCCTAAACCAACAACGGATGAACCGTTTTTTTCCTAGCATTTCAAGGGCAGGAGGTCTACTCTGAAGCCAACGATGACACCTCGGGAGGACGGAAAGGGGGTGACTGACACACACCCCCAGAAAGGTGCTCACTGAACCTGTCTCTGCCCGTACCACGATGATGTCTAAGGACAACAAACAGCTGTGGGGAACATCGGTGCCAAGGCAGGGTCGTGGCATCCGTGACCAAAAGCGGAATAAACCCCGGGGCGGGGGTGGGGGGCAGTGGAGGGGGGGTGGGACGGCAGGGAGGCGGCACGGAATGGGGAGGAAGAGAGTTAAAATAGGGGTGCCTGGGTGGCTCAGGGGGTGAAGCCTCTGCCTTCAGCTCAGGTCATGGTCTCAGGGTCCTGGGATCGAGCCCCACATCAGACTCTCTGCTCAGCGGGAAGCCTGCTTCCCCCTCTCTCTCTGTCTGTCTCTCTGCCTACTTGTGACCTCTCTCTGTCAAACAAATAAAATCTTGAAGAAAAAAAAAAAAAAAACAGGGAGGGAGAGAGAGAGAGAGAGAGAGAGAGAGAGAGAGAGTTAAAATAGCCATTCACTGAAGAAATCCAGTTCCGGAACAGCCGCGCGGTCCAACTCTAGGACACGGCGGCGGGGCGGGGCGGGGCGGGGCGGGGCGGGGAGGGGAGGGGCCGGTGCTTGAGAAGAGGTAAATATTGATGATGAACTAACTATCCCCTGATGTGTGGCGGGGGGGGGGGACAAGGCGTAGAACTTCCCCCGGCCTGTGAAGGAAAAAAAAACAAAAAACAAAAAACTTTATTCGTTGGTTCTTTTCTTTGTTTGCTGGATTTTCAAGTACACGTATCTCGGGGCGCCTGACTGGCTCCCTCTGAGGACCACACGACTGCGACTCTTGACCTGCGGGGGGGGGGGGGGGGGTCCTGAGTTCCAGCACCACGCTGGATGGATGGGTGGAGAGATTACCTAAAAATATAAAACCTTGAAGACACACACACACACACACACACACACACACACGCACGCACGCACGCGCGCGCGCAGCAGCAGCAGCAGCAGCAGCATTATCTATCCAAGATAAACACCCCTGGGCAGGAAGTGGGGTCAGAGGAAAACAGAAACAGCGGTGGCAGGGGGAGAGGACACTAGAGGGCAACAGAGCAGCAGCATCCTGTCTAGGTGCTCTGGCGCTTTTGTGCTTTACAAAAGCCCAGGAGGAACCTTTCAAAACCTTGGCCCTCCTATCCCCCAGCGGAGAGGGCAGAAGCTACTGTCCAGCAAGAATGCCTTTGATTAGAGGTAACTCTTCTCCCATGAAACTTCACCATTTGAACATGGGCTTTTTCATGGCTTCCTTTCCAAGCCTTTCTCTTTGCCGCCTTCTCACCTCCGTGAATCCCTGATCCCACTTTGCAACAATCCCTACCCATCTCACCCCCGCCGTGCCCCCCCACACACACACACCTCTCCCTCCCTCTCTCTCTCTCTCTCTCTCTCTCTCTCTCTCACACACACACACACACACACACACACACACACACACACACACACATGCCCCGGGATGTAAACTGTTCTCTGTCAACCATCCATCCGGAGCACTCACTATAAAAGTACACGAGGAAAACGCAGACAAGAGAGACATCAAGCAAATACTGTGACTCTGAAGGCTGGGCCCCTATTGAGTCGAGAGAATTGACCAAACAGCAGAACCTGGAAAAGAAGGTTTTCCTCCCAAGTCGGTTCCTCCATCGTTGGCTACACGACGTTCTTTCAGCAGTATTTCCCCAAGAGTGTGACGATCCAAATAAGGTTTCCCAGTGCAAAGTTCATGGGCGCAGACTTCACACCTGTGTTTCAAGGACACGTCTTTCAGGGCACCTAGCTGGCTCGGTCCGGAGGACCCCCAAGGAAGGCAACTCTTGATCTGTGGGGGTCCTGAGTTCCAGGGCCACCCTGGGTGGGTGTACAGAGCTGACACGCCCAAGAAATTTGAACCGCTATGGCGATGTCTGTCAAACACAACAAAGGAAAACAAAGCAAAAATCGGAAATAAAGTCGCCCCTGGTCGAATGCTTTCTTTGCAGAGGCCATGGAGACCCTGCGATGTTGGCAGACAGACAGACACGGTCGGTCGGTCGATGAATCGATGGCACGGAACAGATACCGAAAGAGATATGCCCAAGCGCAAAGGCCGTTCAAAGGAGGAAACATGGCCCACCTCCCCACGAAATCAGAGGACAGTCAGTCATCAGACATCCACAGACCCAACATGCAGGCAGGCAGGCAGGCAAAGAAACAAGACAACTGGGGTGCCTGAGTGGCTCGGTCGGTGAAACGTCTCTGCCTTTAGCTCAGGTCATGATCTCTGGGTCCTGGGATCGAGCCCCGCATCCATCCACTGGGGCTCCCTACTCAGCAGAGACTCTGCTTCTCACCTCCCTCTCCCTGACCCTCCTTTCGGGTCCTTCGCTCCTTCCTTCCTTCGTCCTCCCTCCCTACCACCACCACCACCACCACCACCAACAACAACAACAACAACATTCTTTTTTAAGGAGGGAAAAGAAAGAAAGAAAGAAAGAAAGAAAGAAAGAGGAAGAGGAAAGCTTCCATCCAAACAGGCAGATCTCACCCCTCCTACAAATGTGAACTCCAAACGGATCTCACACTTCCATGGGAAACAGAACACCGGAACACACGTGTGTGTGTGTGTGTGTGTGTGTGTGTGTGTGTGTGTGTGTGTGTGTGTGTGTGTTGGGGGAGGATTCTAGGGGGAAAGCTGGGGATCTAGGGCCAGGCAAAGAGGGTTTAAGACTGGACACCTGAGGCGCGATCCGTAAAAAAAAGAAACGGAGGGGTTGGAAGTCACCAAAATTAAAACCCTAGACTCTGTGAAACACCCTCTGAAGGGGACCCAAGGGCAAAGGACACACAGAGGCCTGAGGGATCAGCCGGGAGTGGGAGGTGGGGGGGGGGGGGTGGTGGTAGTGGTAGAGGGTGTTGCTCAGAGAGAGACAAAATGAGGAAACGCTCCCAGAGGTCGGATCAGGGTCACTAGGAGAACGGGGGTGGGGGGGGGTGGGGGGGTGTACAATCCATTCCGTATGGGAAGTCTGCCACACAGCCAAGGGCAAGGAAGAAATCCAAGATTTTCAGGGTCAGGTCCCTTCGAGCAGGTCGTGTCTACGACAAGGCCACCGACTCAGAAAACCAGCGAGGCCGTTTTATGTCTAATTCCAAAGGGACATGAAGTCTGGGGTTGAGAGGCAGGGAGTCCATCCCTGATCATCCCAGAGGCAAAAAGACAGAAGAAGGGGCGCCTGGGTGGCTCCGTGGGTTAAAGCCTCTGCCTTCGGCTCAGGTCATGATCCCAGGGTCCTGGGATCGAGCCCCACCTCGGGCTCTCTGCTCAGCAGGAGGCCTGCTTCCTGCTCTCTCTCTGCCTGCCTCTCTGCCTGCTTGTGATCTCTGTCTGTCAGATAAATAAATAAATCTTAAAAAAAAAAAAAGAAAAAGAAAAAGAAAGACAGAAGAACCGTAGCAAGGACAAACTCTGCAGGGCCCAGGGTCGAATGGCAGGGAAACTTCCGATTTTCTTTTCAACACCCAGGCCCAGGAGCCTATGCCCAGGCACCCTGCCGCTGCGGAGGAGCCCCGGGAATGGCCGGAAAGAGAGGAGCCAGCGATGGCTGGCGGGACCAGGGATGGGGAGAGGGATTCCCGAGGAACCAGGACCCACCCGTGAGCCACTTCCCCAGACTGCCCTGAAGGAAACCAGAACCTGTCACCCCGAAAAGGTGCCCACTGTGGCACGTCAGTTATCTCAAATTCCACTCCTTGTAGGAACCAGGAAGCAGAAAGCCAGCCTCCATCACCAGAGACAGGAGAGGGGAGCCAGAGAATTAGGGTCTGAACCGTCCATGTCGATGAAACTTCTTCAACCAGGCCCCCCCCCCCCCAACCCCACCCCCACCCCCGTCCTCCCGGGGCTGTCTTTGCCACGGCCTGCCTGCCCCTTGCCCAAACCCCCTGGTCTTGTCCGTTCTTCGTGGATCGAGTCCCTGTCTTGTCTTGTCTTGTCTTGTCTTGTCTTGTCTTGTCTTGTCTCGTCTTTCATTTTTCTTTTCTTTTCTTTTCTTCTTTTTTTTAAGATTTTATCTTATTGACTTATTGGAGAGACAGAGATCACAAGTAGGCAGAGAGGGGGGGCCGGGGGGGGGGGCGGGAAGCAAGCTCCCCATCGAGCAGAGAGCCCGATGCAGGGCTCGATCCCAGGACCCGGAGATCATGACCTGAGTGGAAGGCGGAGGCCCAACCTACCGAACCACCCAGGCACCCCTCGAGTCCCCGTCTTTAGGCCCTTGGGAAGGCGCCCCTGGGCAGGCAAACACCTACCCACGGTTGGATGCCCTTCTCCAGGGAACCTCTTCTGTCGGTCGCCATCCTAGGCCCAGCCACAGACCCTAAGCAGGTAGAGGAGAATGTGTGTCCACCACCACGACCAAACACCCCCACCCCAGCAGGGAGATTGTCCACCTGGAATGTCACTCGGACCAGATGAAGAGAGCCAAGGCAAGAGAAAGGAGGCAACAGCGAGGTCCCCTGACCACTTGTAACCCACTGATGAATCCCTGACACACATAGAGGGTGGAACACCCCTACAACTCCCTCAAGGATTTCGTTCCATGCTTTACCCGTGAGGATTCGCTCTAGTCAGTGTCCCTTCACTCCGACAGCCACCCATGCCCACGATAGGCTAACATCCCTCTTCCAACACGGGGTCCACAGACACACATCGAAAGGGTCCCATGACTCACGCTTGGCTAAAACAAGAGGGACTCACCTCACCTTGACAGCGGGGAGCCCCGCAAGGTCTCGGAGACCTTGCTCGCACCATACACACATTCCTTGGAGACTGACCTCATCCCTAACCCCCACTAACTGGAAACCGTATCACCAGTGACCCCTCACAATCCCAGCACGGCTCTTTCTGCCCACAGGTCCTGTCCCCGTGCTGTAAGAAAAGCACCCTTTTGCACCAAACCCATCTCTGCAATTCTTGCTTGGCCATTTCCCCGGCAGCTCCACATCCGGTCTGCCTGTCTGTCTGTTTTGGGGTTTGTTCCTTCGTGTGTGTGTGTGTGTGTGTGTGTGTGTGTGTGTGTGTGTGTGTGCGTGTGCGTGCGCGCGTGCGCGCACGCACGTTTCATGGGCCTTTGTTTGTATTTATTTGTTTATTCACTTACTTACTTACTTATTTACTTATTCTGAGTGGTTTTGGGTTCACAGCCAAATTCACTGGAGAATACGGGCAGTACCCACAGGGCACCTGCTCTGCCATCGGTCACGGCTCACTGGCCCCTGCCCCGCCCCCCAACACTCAGAGGCACAGGCCTGCTCCCTGAGAGCTTCCCACTCCCCCAGAAGCCTACCGACCAACCGACCATCCGTGGCAAACCTGGTGTATCGCTTACAAGGGATGAATCCACACTGAGGCATCATCATCACCCACTCAGAGCCCAACATTGTCCATTCTCTGGGGTTTTGTTTTCCTTTTTATAACGATTTTATTTATTTATTTGACAGAGAGAGAGAGAGAGAGAGAGAGAGACGGACGGACAGACAGACAGACAGACAGACAGATCACAAGTAGGCAGAGAGAAAGGGGAAAGCAGGCTCCCCGCCAAGCAGAGAGCCCGATTCGGGGCTCGATCCCAGGACCCGGAGGTCATGACCAGAGCCGAAGGCAGAGACTTGACTCACTGAGCCACCCAGGCACCCCTCCTTCTGTGGGTTTCGACAAAGGTATCTCACCACCACAGTAGCTCTCTGAATGGTTCCACCGCCTTAAAAATCCTCTGTGCTCTGCCTAGTCACCCTACCCACCCACCTGCACCCTCCCCCCCCGCCCCCCCACCCCACACCCTCCACCCCCACCAAAACCCCTGGCAGCCGATGGATCTTTGTTGTCCCTTTCGCCTGCCTGCCATGGAAATTACTCACACGGGGCAAGATTTCACCACTTCAGTGGACTGAGTAGTTTCACGGGATGCCATCGCAATCATGATTTTTTTTCAGTCTCTATATTTCCTCAGAATGTCACCGTCCCTAAGTAAGAAAATACTCCACGTCATCTAGAACTACTCCGATGCCTCCATATTCTGGGAGAAGACAGTTACCGCCAACTTTCAGGCCAACGGGCTGAATCTCTCCACCCTTTCCTCCAGAGCCTGACCAGTAGCTATTCCTGTTGCTTGCAGTACTTTTCCTTGAGATTTTTCGGGAAGCATCCTGCCTCCTTTGGTTCCAATTTGGGCTGCACTCCTTTGAAGCCAAACCTGGTCCAAGAGGGGGAGAAACCCTCTGCCCACACCTGTCCGTCCATGATGCTGTCTGCTACAGTTCATACTCGGCTCTCCAGCCTACTGATCTCGTGACCCTCTCCATCGTTTGGCCTCCTTCAGCATGTCACATGGAGTTGGAACCGTGAGGTGGGTTCACCTCTTCTCTTCTGACCGGCTTCTCTCAGTCAGCAAGACACGCGGGAGTTTCCCTACCTGGCTCCCCATAGCTCCCCAGAGCTCGCTCATCTCTTTCCAAAGCCCCGAGAGCCATTTCTTTCGTGGGCCTGGATGTACCCCAGTCTCTGGATCCATTCTCCTCCTGAGGGACTTCTTGATTGCCTCCAGGTTCAAGCCGTTCCTAGTGAAGGGGCCGTGAACGTCTGCGTGTCGGTTTCTGTGCAGACATCCATCTTCAACTCGTTTGGGTCATCGATGCATACCAAGGAGCAGGATTGCTGTGTCATACAGTAAGAGTATGTTTAGCTTGGAGAGGCCATCACCCATATGTCTGGCCTTGGTGGGGGGGGGGGGGGGGCACGGGAGCCGAGCGGAGGGCTGTGCACGGAAGGAACGAGGTCATGAAGGAGGGAGGATTCAAAGATGCTGGAAAGGAAGACCTCAGGGTTGGTGGCAGACCCTAAGGATGACATTGACATGAGACAGAGTAACAGGAAAAGGAGCCTACAAATTTGTTTCCTAAAAGTGTCCCATGAAAAAGCCCTCCCGAGGAAAGCCAGACCCTGAGAAGGAGCAAATCCTAGTTGCTGGTATATTGGGTTGAACAAGAAGAGGCGATTGTGGCAGAGTAACTACACTGTGTGGGGAGTCTACAAGAACACACGATTTTGGAGGAAAGAAAGAAAGAAACAAACAAACAAACAAACAAGATCAGTTTGTCCACAGGTCCTGTCCCCGTGCTGTAAGAAAAGCACCCTTTTGCACCAAACCCATCTCTGCAATTCTTGCTTGGCCATTTCCCCGGCAGCTCCACATCCGGTCTGCCTCTCTGTCTGTTTTGGGGTTTGTTCCTTCGTGTGTGTGTGTGTGTGTGTGTGTGTGTGTGCGCGCGCGCGCGCGCGCGCGCGCACGCACGCACTTCCTCCCCCTGCAGGCTTTGTTGGAAGAGGAGCTGCTTTTCTTCCGAGACTGCATGTATATATCAACACCAAGCAAGGTGAATATGAAAGGTAAAAGGGGAAAACCATGAAGTCTTTAAAGGCATGGTCTTACGATAGAAGTGAAATAGAAAGGTTTTTAACAAAAGTCAAGCAAAGTAGAAATCTAAAAAAAGTTGAAGAATCAGATCATAATACAACTCCTGTTTACACAAATACACTATAAAAAGAAGGAAGAGAAAACCTTGAGGTATAAAGTCACATGTACAACCAGTAGAAAGAAATCTTGCCAAGAAATTTTTTAGAAATGATCTCAGGAAGAAACAAACAGACCATGGACATGTTTTTCATGAATGATAAAAGAGGAATTTCCAAGAACATTTAAAAAGATGATCACTTGCTAACAATAGATTACATGCCAATTGCGGCAAGCATCATTTCCCACTCCACATTTAAGAATGGCAGGAAAAAAATAAAACAAAACAAAAGAAACACAGGTGAGCTTGAATTGGAATAACGGGACCCTTCATTCCCTGTTAACAGGAACATCAATTCCATGTCAGTACACTGTGTAGCTGCACCAGTCCATTCCTGGTGTTAGGAATTCTCATGCAAGGCAAGGCACAGATGTCTGTGAGCAATTTCCATATAAGCAAAGAACTGGAAGCAGTTTGATTCCTGTGAGGAAGACACTGGACAGGTTTTGGGGTGGTTCCAGTGTGGATTCACGCATAGCAGAGAAAGAAAATATTTGCATACAGCAAGATGAGTGAAGCACAGAAAGTAATATTGAAAAGAATAAAAATCACACTGCAAAAGAATAATCACAATGCAATTCTACTTCTATTAAAGACCCAAAGAGGAAACTCCATGGTATTGTTGAGGGTTAAGACACATAGGGAAAGTAGACTGCTCTCTTTTGGAAGGTGGGTGATGAGGACAGGAGTGTGTTTTATTCTTTAAATTCTCTTGTTTATTACATATACACCTTGATTTGTATCATTGATTTCCCTTTAAAAATCATGCCAAACATCTATATTAATGCCAAGTGGGATTTACTTATAAAATTTGATGCCATAAACTTCAAGGAGAAATCATCAACATTTCTGTGATCTTGAGATGGGGAAGACCTTTGACCCTTTTATGAACTGAATTGTGTCCCCCCCCCAAATTCTATGATGAAGGCCTAATACCTATGAGCTTAATAGGTGGCTATCATGCAGATAGGGCCTTTAAGATGTGACAAAAGAAGGCTGCTCAGGTGTGCTCTCACTTGATAGGAAAGATGCTCTGTAAGAGCTGGAAATCTGGACACACAATCAAAAACCAGGGATGATTGCTCAGAAGGAAGAAGATGTAAGGATGTGGGGTGTAGGTTGCCAACTGCAAACCAAGGAGGGAGGCCTCCAGAGAAAGCAGCCCTGATCATACCTTGATCCTGCCCTCCAGACTCCATAGACGTGAGAAGATACAGTTCTACCGCTTGAGCAAGCAGTCTGTATATTTTGTTAAGGCCATCCTAACCCACTAATGCGTATGCATGATACTGAATGCCAGAGTACATAGGTAAGTCTGCATGGGTTTTGCGACACAACATGGTTAAAAATATATGCATCAAATCATAAAAGGGGAACTACAAACTCAGAATGCTGTGCATAACTTAATTCATGGCTTCGGATATTCCTAATACACAGTTCCTACAAATCTGCGATAAATTGAACAAACCAGTGGAAGAGTTGGCCCACTATCTACCTGGGAAGTTCATATAAAGAAATACAGATGGTTGCTAGAAAAGTTAGAAAGAACATACAAACATCAAATTCTATGAAAAATGATGGATGAGATACTATCTTTTCTTCTCTTAAGAGACAGAAATCTCTTAACATAATAGCATACATAGTTGACAAAGATCGTAGCTTTTGTCCACTGCTGATTTCTATATTCTACCTGCCCTCCTAGTAGCTAGTCCTTTGATGGCTAAGGTAAGAAAGCTTTAAAAATGATTTCTGTTTCACCTAGACATTTACATTCTCATTTCCCGGTATTTGTACCAAATATTGAGGTATACTATCTTAAATATAAAAATATTTTCCCTGAAGCAAGAAATCATCTTGAGGCACCTGAGTGGCTCAGTCAATTGGGCATCTGCCTTCACCTTCGGTCATGATCCCAGGGTCCAGGGAGTGAGCCCCAAATAGGACTCCCTGCTCATCAGGGAGACTGCTTCTCCCTCTTCCTCTGCCTGCCACTGTGCCTACTTGTGCTATCTTTCTGTCAAATAAATAAGTAAATAAATAAAACCTTAAAAAAGAAAAAGAAATATTGTTTATTAATACTCACCCATGAGAATTTGGATAAACAAGGCTTGGTACATTTTATGTCATGGAACTATTAAAACATAAATGAAACAGAACAAAATATGAACAGATGTCATCTATGGCCCATAGATTCTTCTGAATCTTAGAGGGACAGGTGACTTTTAGTTTTATCTTTCATGCAAAGGGACATGTACGATGTTTGCTACATGAAATATACAATACTTTGGTAACAGAGGAATGTCTAAACGCTAGTGCAGAAGAAACTGGGACACAATGGCTAGGTTCTGGGCAGAGGCAGAAGCAGGGATGCCAGAAGGGAACTTTGGATGTCCCCGAGGGCCCAGGAATCACACTCTCCTCAGCGTGATTGTTGGTCTGTCACTCCCCGCATCTGCAACAGGGCCAAGTACTTGCAACACCACTTCTTAGACTTGTCATCTGAAAATCGAAGACAGTGGGACTGCTGCCTCGGAATCTGGGTAGGAAAATGAAATAAGGTCTCACACCTGGGGGTCAGGCAGACCCAGGGGAGGGCTGCTGACGCCCAGCCCTGCAGCCTGTGCAATGAAAAGCAGAGTCTGGGCTGGAAGGAATTAGGTCAATATGGAGGAAGGGGGATGTAGGAGTCAAAAAAAGCTAGGAGACATGGACAAGAACCAAACCAGGACCAGAACCCAACAGACCCCCAAGAGTGATCACCCTATACCCATTTAGGAGATTGACAAGTAACTTTCAATGACCAGTCACTGGGATTATCCGGCATGGCTACCTGTCCTCACATCTGCTTACTCGTGCATGACTTCCTATAACTCTCCAGCAGTCTATGATAAGGATTGTCTTCTATGCTTTAGAAGGAAGGATTCCTGGGGTCAGAGAAGGTAGGTGCCCCATCCAGTATCACACAGGGAGGAAAGGATTGCATGTCTGTGTCATCCAGAGCTAGCCTCCTGTCTCTTTCCTCTAAGCTCCCACCTCATCTGAAGGATGAGGCATGTATAATGCGACCACAGTGTCATTCCACTTTGCAGAACCTTGCAAAGTAGTGCTTTCCCACTTAGTAAGCTTAGTCTACTTTTTGTAAAATAAAAAAATTACAAATCTCATTAAGCATTAAATGAAACATTGCTGTCATTTTCTCCTGTAGATGACCTGGAATAGAAACAAAATTGAGTTGCAATGAAACCCATTTTACACAATTGATTTCCCTGGTTAACTTCCTTTCCCATGCCACTGGTCCATCTTCCCTGGTTCCAGATGCTCTTCTTTTAGGAACTGTCTCAGCTGCTGGTGAAGGTACAGATGTAAAGACCTGGGGAAGCCCCTTGGGGTCTCCCTCTCCCAGCTCACCTGCCCTCAGAAACTCTTAAACCAGGTCCTGGGCACACAACCTTTCTTTGCTTAGTCTGTCCTGAGGCCCCTCTGCTCATCATCCCTACCTGTCCACAATGTGGGTCCCCAGCACCTGCCCACCTCTCTGCATTCTCTGCCTCCAGGCAGTGGCCTGAGAAATGATTTTCAGAAGAAACATTATCAGCATTCCCCTTATGTAACCACCTGATACAAGGAAGCCTCACTTACCGATGTTACAAACAACCCTGATGTTCAAAAGGATGCACCTTCAGCCCTGCAATAAGTTTCCTATTGCTGCCACAGCAAATTAGCACACATGTCTTCTGTGCAGTTCTGGAGTCCGAGCCCCACAGGGTCTCACTGTGCTGGCATCAAGAAAGGTGTAAATGCTTGGTGGGGTTGCGTTCCCCTTGCACCTTCTAAGGCAGAGTCTTCCATTCCTTTACCAGCATCTAGAGACCATACACACTCCTTGGCCCACGGCCTGAACCAGCTCTCACCTCACTCCTGTCTCTACTGCTGTTCTCAGGTCTCTTTCTGTGAGTCTAACCTTCCTTCTTCTCTCACATGTGAGATCCCTGTAATTATACTGTGCGGGTGCGCGTGCACAAAACACACACACACACACACACACACACACACACACACACACATAACCCAAGAGAATCTCCTCATGTCCACATCCTGAATTCAATCACATTAGAACATTTCCTTTTGCTGTGCAAAGTAATACCATCACATCTTCCTGGGAATAAGACATGGACACTTTTGGGGGACGGTTATTCTGCCTACCATGCTGACTTTCTGCCCAACGTTAAAGAAAACTTACCTTATGCAGTTCAGAATTAGTTTACTAAAACATGAGTTAAAGATAATAAAACATTGGTAATAATCAGTGGAGATCACAACAGATAGACCTGGAACAATTTTTTCCTAATTTTTCAGCAGCAGGCCAGAAGGAGACAGAAGAGTCAAACAGCTCACATCTGTCATGGAATATTCTTGCAGGAGAAGACGAGGAAGGGCAGCACAGCCTGGGATGAAAAAGGAGAGGACCAAGGTGAACACAGGCCCAGAATACAGGGGAAGAACATCCAGTCCTGCCTACATCAGAGTTTATTTATTTTTTATTTTTTCTCTTTTATAGGACCCCCCCTTAATATTTCCTGCAGTGTCAGCTTGGTGGTTGCATAGTCTTTTAAGCCTTGCCGGTCTTGGAAACTCTTTATCTCTCCATCCATTTTTTTTTCCATTTTATTTATTTTTTCAGCATAACAGTATTCATTCTTTTTGCACAACACCCAGTACTCCATGCAAAACGTGCCTTCCCCATTACCCACCACCTGTTCCCCCAACCTCCCACCCCTGACCCTTCAAAACCCTCAGGTTGCCCCAACCTCCCACCCCTGACCCTTCAAAACCCTCAGGTTGTTTTTCAGAGTCCATAGTCTATTATGGTTCGCCTCGCCTCCCCAATGTCCATAGCCCGCTCCCCCTCTCCCAATCCCACCTCCCCCCAGCAACCCCCAGTTTGTTTTGTGAGATTAAAGTCATTTATGGTTTGTCTCCCTCCCAATCCCATCTTGTTTCATTTATTCTTCTCCTATCCCCCTACCCCCCCATGTTGCTTCTCCATGTCCTCATATCAGGGAGATCATATGATAGTTGTCTTTCTCCGATTGACTTATTTCACTAAGCATGATACGCTCTAGCTCCATCCACGTCGTCGCAAATGGCAAGATTTCATTTCTTTTGATGGCTGCATAGTATTCCATTGTGTATATATACCACATCTTCTTTATCCATTCATCTGTTGATGGACATCTAGGTTCTTTCCATAGTCTGGCTATTATAGACATTGCTGCTATAAACATTCGGGTACACGTGCCCCTTCGGATCCCTATGTCTGTATCTTTAGGGTAAATACCCAGTAGTGCAATGGCTGGGTCATAGGGTAGTTCTATTTTCAACATTTTGAGGAACCTCCATGCTGTTTTCCAGAGTGGTTGCACCGGCTTGCATTCCCACCAACAGTGGAGGAGGGTTCCCCTTTCTCCACATCCTCTCCAGCATCTGTCATTTCCTGACTTGTTAATTTTAGCCATTCTGACTGGTGTGAGGTGATATCTCATTGTGGTTTTGATTTGTATTTCCCTGATGCCGAGTGACGTGGAGCACTTTTTCAGGTGTCTGTTGGCCATCTGGATGTCTTCTTTGCAGAAATGTCTGTTCATGTCCTCTGCCCATTTCTTGATTGGATTCTTTGTTCTTTGGGTGTTGAGTTTGCTAAATTCCTTATAGATTTTGGATACTAGCCCTTTATCTGATATGTCGTTTGCAAATATCTTCTCCCATTCTGTCAGTTGTCTTTTGGTTAGGTTAACTGTTTTCTTTGCTGTGCAAAAGCTTTTGATCTTGATGAAATCCCAAGAGTTCATTTTTGCCCTTGCTTCCCTTGCCTTTGCCGTTGTTCCTAGGAAGATGTTGCTGCGGCTGAGGTCGAAGAGGTTGCTGCCTGCATTCTCCTCAAGGATTTGGATGGATTCTTTTCTCACATTGAGGTCCTTCATCCATTTGGAGTCTATTTTTGTGTGTGGTGTAAGGAAGTGGTCCAATTTCATTTTTCTGCATGTGGCTGTCCAATTTTCCCAGCACCATTTATTGAAGAGGCTGTCTTTTTTCCATTGGACATTCTTTCCTGCTTTGTCGAAGATTAGTTGACCATAGAGTTGAGGGTCGATTTCTGGGCTCTCTATTCTGTTCCACTGGTCTATGTGTCTGTTTTTGTGCCAGTACCATGCTGTCTTGATGATGACAGCTTTGTAATAGAGCTTGAAGTCCGGAATTGTGATGCCACCAACTTTGGCTTTGTTCTTCAATATTCCTTTGGCTATTCGAGGTCTTTTCTGGTTCCATATAAATTTTAGGATTATTTGTTCCATTTCTTTGAAAAAAATGGATGGTATTTTGATAGGGATTGCATTAAATGTGTAGATTGCTTTAGGTAGCATAGACATTTTCACAATATTTATTCTTCCAATCCAGGAGCATGGAACATTTTTCCATTTTTTTGTGTCTTCCTCAATTTCTTTCATGAGTACTTTATAATTTTCTGTGTATAGATTCTTAGTCTCTTTGGTTAGGTTTATTCCTAGGTATCTTATAGTTTTGGGTACAATTGTAAATGGGATTGACTCCTTAATTTCTCTTTCTTCAGTCTTGTTGTTGGTGTACAGAAATGCAACTGATTTCTGTGCATTGATTTTATATCCTGACACTTTACTGAATTCCTGGACAAGTTCTAGCAGTTTTGGATTGGAGTCTTTTGTCTCCATCCATTTTAAATGTCAGTCTTGCTGGATAGAGTATTCTTGGTTGCATGTTCTTCTCATTTAGTACTCTGAATATATTTTGCCAGCCCTTCCTGACTTGCCAGGTCTCTGTGGAAAGGTCTGATGTTATTCTAATGGGCTTTCCTCTGTATGTAAGGAGCTTCTTTGTCCTAGCTGCTTTTAAGAGGGTCTGTCGTGAAACATAATTCCTCATTTTAACTATAAGGTGCTGTGAGGACTTTCGAGAATCTAAAATCTTGGGAGGAAATCTCTCTGCCTCTAGTACATGAACGCTGTTTCCATTCGTGAGATTGGGAAAATTTTCATAGACAACTTCTTCCACTATATCTTCTAGACTTCTTTCTTTTTCTTCCCCTTCAGGGATTCCAATAATTCTGACGTTGGAATGTTTCATGGCATCATTTATTTCCCTGATTCTGTTTTCGTGGCTTCTGAGCTGTTTGTTCCAGGCTTCCTCCTGATCCTTTCTCTCTATCTGTTTGTCCCCCAGATCACTAATTCTATTTTGTGTCTCAGTTCCCCTAGCTTTTAGAGAATTTAGATTAGATTGGAACTCATTGAGAGCATTTTGAACATCATCCCTGGTGGCTTTCAGTTCTGCCCTAACATTGTGAACACCATCCCTGGTGGCTTTCAGTTCTGCCCTAATCAATTCTGTTTGGTCATCCATAGCTTTCTCCAACCTAGCTATTGCCTGGATAATTGTTAGTCTGAATTCCTTTTCTGACATATTGTCTATGTCGATAGCCATTAGCTCTGTTGCAGAAGGTCCATCCTCTGTATTTTTCTTCTGTTGGGTATTCCTCCTCCTAGTCATTTTGGTAAGAGATGACTGAACAGATGCAGCTGGGCTTATCGATTGTGGTGCAGTCAAGGTGCACCCTGGAACGCTTCTGTGCAATCAGGGTTCCCCACCCAAATGAGAGAAAAAAGAAAAGAAAAAGAAATAGAGAAGAAGAAAGAAAAAAAAAGGGAAAAGAAAAAAGGAAAAAAAGGGAGAGAGAGAGAGAGGAAAAAAAGGGAAGATAAAAAAAGAGAAGGCTCAGCACAAATGGAAGATAAAAGAGAAGGCTCAGCACAAATGGGCCACAAGGTAAGATTTGTGAAGTATACAAACAAAAACAGACAAACAAAAAGACTGATAAAAGTATATGACAAGAGAAAGAAACTATATATATATATATAAAAGCAAAAAAAAAAAGGGAAGAACCTCATCAGAAAGAACCCCAAGTTCTTATATATATATATATATATATATAATATATATATAATATATGTATATATATATATATAATATATATATAATATATGTATGTTTATATATATATATAAAAGCAAAAAAAAAAAAGGGAAGAACCTCATCAGAAAGAACCCCAAGTATAAGATTTATATATTATCAGGACAAACACAATTTCACAGAAACACTAACAGAAGGAAAAATTGGGAGAGTGGTTATAAATTCTCAGTGTGGGTGAGGAAGGTTATTTTGATTCTTCCTGAATGTATCTTGATGTTTTTGTTAAGGGACTCAACTTTCCTAAGTTACAGGGGGATTAGAAACTGGTTTGCCTATAGGGGTAGCATTGATTGAGGAAAGGGGATTACCTTGAAGTTTAACTCTATATGTATAGTAGAAAATAAAAATTAAAAAAGAATAAATTAGACTAAACTAACTTAAAATTAAAAAAGAATTAAAAAAATAGAAAAGCAAAAGAAAAACACGGGTGTGTGTATCAAAAAGTTCAGGTTAGAAGGTTATTAAAGAATTTGATGTGCTGGACATCTCAGTGTGATGGTAAATAGGTTAAAAAATTATCTGTATGTATATTAAAAAAAGAGAACCAGAATATTGGTAAAGAGTTAAAAATAAAAGTTGTATTTATGAAGTAGTGGTGGTTGTTCTTTTGTAGTCTTTTTTTTTCCTTCCTTCCTGGTTGGCTTTCTGGGGGAGGGGCCTGTCATGTGTGTTTTCAGACAATGATGTTCCCTGAGTTAAGTCCTCCTGCTCCCTTCAAGGAGGTGGGCTCTGAGGAAACTGTTTTTTTTTTTTCAAGCTTTTGTTCTCTGGGGGTTTTTATGTTCTTTCATCTGTTTTCTCTTGCCTTGACAACTTTTGATGGTTGTTGGAGTTTTAGAGGAGAGCAAACTGCACCCCGACCTCCCTCTCAGAAAGAAGCCTCAGAATGTTCTGCAAGAGCTGCTGGCAGAGTTGGTTCTGAGTCACTGTCCCTGGGGATGCAGGAGCTCCTCGTTGTACCCAAAACCAGGGCAGCAGTGGCTGTCTAGGCAGCTCCAGACTGCCAGAGAGGTTCTGAGCAGAGATCGCACACTGAGATTTTCCCGCTGTCCCGGGCTAGGTATGTCTGGTTTTTCCAGATGCCAGAGATCCAGGCTAGCTCCTATGAGCACCTCTCCCAAGGGAGGGTGTGGGACGTGCGGGTTTCGGGATTGCCGTCTGACCAGGTTCCCAGCCCCTCACGGGAGCCAGACCCCACTTGTTCTTGGGCGCGCTGGCAGGTCAGGTGCACTGGCGGCTCAGGGATGGAGACCTGATTTCTCCGCCGCACTCTCTCTGGCTCAGCGCCAGGGGAGGCTGTCATGGGTCCGGGGACTTAGGTCCGTGACCCTAACCGACCAGGTTCCCACTATTTCCCCCCGCGATCCTTTGCTGTTTGTTTTTTGAGTGCTCTCAACCAGACTCCAAGTTAATGCTGGTCCCCAGACACAGGGCACTCTCGTATTGGGGTATTACTTTCCAGTCGGTCACCTCTGATGGCTCCCTCCCCCTTTTGTTTATCTTCTGATATCAGTCCGATGCTCCCAGTAGGCTTTTCCTGCCACTGGCATCTTCTGCTCCTGTAGAGATCCAACCGTGTATAATTCTGATCTCAGTCTGATTTCATGGGTGGTTGGAGTTCTTTGGTAGGTAATCAGCTCACTTTAGGGTACAGGTTGAAACGGTGCCTCCTTCTACTTCCCCGCCATCTTGACTCCCCGACTATTTTTTATTTTTTAAAAAAGAGTTTATTTATTTGTCAGAGAGAGTGAGCACAGGCAGAGTGGCAGGCAGAGGCAGAGGAGGAAGCAGGTTCCCCTCTGAGCAAGGAGCCTAATGTGGGACTCGATCCCAGGATGCTGGGATCATGACCGGAGCTGAAGGCAGCTGCTTAACCAACTGAGCCACTCAGGCATCCCTACATCAGGGTATATGCAAGAGGGGACAAAGGTAATGTAGGAAACAAAGACAGAAGTAAAGTTATTACATTTCCTTACCACTACAGCCCATTGAGATATCCTTGAAACAAGCAGAGTGGCATTCCTCTAGGAATGCAACTGCCTCAATGTTGACACTTTGCTAAGGCTAAAATGCAATCTTAACCCATGCTCCCCTCCCCCTGCCCCCACCAAGGATTCTGTAAGAGTACTTTAACATATAAGATTTCTTTTAGAATTTTCCTTTATCTCTAAACCCCCCAAGATACATGTTTGCATTCATCCCCCAACCATATGGCCCACAAATATACATCTGAAGGGTCTCATGACAAAGCTCTTATTAGACAGTAATAAAGGACCTTTTCCCAAGAGTAGCTAGCTCCCTCAAGGTCTTGGAAACCTTGCTTCCAAGTTCCTTAGAGACTTACACTATCCCTAAACCCCTCCCAACATGAAGGTATATAATGGACCACTCCTCAAGATTCCAGTGCAGCTTTTTCTGCCCACAGATCCTGTCACCATGTTTTAATAAAATCACCGTTCTGCACCAAATATGTCTCAACAGTTCTTCCTGGCTATCGGCTTTGAACCCTAAAGTCTTTCCTGTATCATATGGATCCCAATGTGGGGTTTACAGTCCATAGTCTCATCTGAACTTTGAGATGGGGTGCGAACTTGGTAAATTTGTGTTCTTTTCCCTTACTCTCATTCCCAGGGCTCTTCAAGGAGTCCGGTCTTTCTGGAACACTTTCATGGTGATTTCTCCGGCAGCAATGCTCTAGCCCATGGCTACTCTACGGGGAAGAGAAAGCCTATGTTTTGGCTGGAAGTTAATACTGGGCAGCATTCTGTCTCTTCTGCCTCCCCCTCCTCATGTTTCTGCACCACTGTGAGTGTGGCCTGCATTAGTGGTTTCTAGATCATCCCTCATGCCTCTGGCACCACTGGTTCCAACTTCTCTCAAGGAGCAAGAAGAGTACCCCTGGGACCTGAACACTACTCACTCCAGATTTCTCCACCCATGTCCCAGGGAAACATTGACAAGGGGCACGATTCTGGTAGAACACAATTCACTATTTAAACTAATTTACCTTTGGGGCGCCTGAGTGGCTCAGTGGATTAAAGCCTCTGCTTTTGACTCAGGTCATGATCCCAGGGTCCTGGCCCCCCATTGGGCTCTCTGCTCAGTGGGGAGCCTGCTTCCCTTCTTCTCTCTCTGCCTGCCTCTGCCTACTTGTGATCTCTGTCAAATAAATAAATACAGTGTTTACAAAAGATAAATAAACTAATTTACCTTTGTTGATCTGATTAAGATAGACCTGTCTTTACAGTTATCAGCACTAAACCTGGAACTTCTACTGAGGTTTGCTGAAGGTCAAATAAGCTCTTATTATCTCTGTTTCAACTTGTTAGCAAAAGGATGAATTAAAATGACTGTTAATTTTGTTTCTCTCCAAGTTTTTATCCCTAGTTGTTAAGATAGCTTTCAAAGTCCTTGGAAACCTGAAACTTAAAAGTCTTGCTTGGATGAGTAATGGGATTACATTCACTGGACATCTCCATATTTTCCAAATAGGATTGAATGCTAATGCATAGATTACTGGAGGTAGGTTTGTGCTTTTCACTACTCACTGCAAACAAAGAATATTTGGGTCTGTTGGTAAACATGCTTTTTGCTTAACTGGTTCATAGACTTGTTAGCTAAAGTTCTGGTGTGACAGTTCACAATTGGTTACTATTTAGTTTTCAATGGAGACTAAGGTTTCTTTTTTTTTTTAAAGACTTTATTTATTTACTGGACAGAGAGAGAGAGAGAGGATTTAACCCACTGAGCCACCCAGGTGCCCCTAAGGTTTCTAAGAGTGAAAAATTCTGCCTAATATAATTAAGACTCATGGAAATAAGAAAACAACAAATCTCTATGTATAAGAAAGATATAAGGAATGGAAATATATTTTTTGATGAAGGTAAAATGGGGTAATTTTGTCCTAAATGGCACTGGTTGTCTGGAAAGAAATGGCTTGAGAGAATATCTGAATGCAAAGGAAAGTTGTAGAAGGTTTGTTAAGGGGAAACTTTGGAACAGATTTTTAGATGTGGTCAGGACAAACTAAGATTGAAATGAATGGATTTCAAATGTCTGCTTTCTCCGTTAAAAATGATAAATTTTTATGAAATGTTGGCCTGCTCTTGATAAGGAAATGTAAATAGTTGTTTTCTCTGCCTGCCTAGAAAAACAAGTTTCTATGTTTTGCCTGTATCAGGTCTTTAACATCCTTAATCCACATAGGCCTGTACTTTAAAACTTTCTAAGGTTTTGACAATCTTCCCCAAGATCTAAATCATGAACAAATTCTTGTTGACTAACTAGGTTTGTTTGTGTAGTACATTACATTCTGTTATAAGGTCATCATCACTCGATATTCTGGCTATGGAAGTGTTACCTGTCACTAAAATAAGTGAATTTCATTGTCAATTGCATCATAATGAACTCTCAAATGAGATCGTTATCTATTTCTGGAGTTTTGTAGTTTATAATTGTTCTTGTTGCCTTGCAAATTGACTTTCATCTTTAAGGAGCTTCTTAAAAAGTACTTTTAGGAGGTGTGCCTGAGTGGCTCTGTCAGTTGAAAGACTGCCTTTAGCTCAGGTCATGATCCCAAGTTGCTGGGATTGAGCCCCACATTTGGGCTCTCTGTTCAGTGGAGAGCCTGCTTCTCCTTCTCCCTCTGCCTACTGCTCTGCCTACTTATGTGCTCTCTCTCTCTCTCTCTCTCTCTGTCAAATAAATAAATAAATACATAAAATCTTAAAAAAAAAGAAGTACTTTTAGGACAAATACAAGTACTCACTATATTTAAGATCATAAAACAGAAATGGGTAAGAATTTCCAGAACTAGGGGCACCTGGGTGGCTCAGTGGGTTGGGGCCTCTGCCTTCAGCTCGGGTCATGATCCCAGAGTCCTGGGATCAAGCCCCGAATCAGGCTCTCTGCTCGATGGGGAGTCTGCCTCCCCCTCTCTTTCTGCCTGCCTCTCTGCTTACTTGTGATTTCTGTTTGTCAAATAAATAAATAAAATCTTAAAAAAAAAGAATTTCCAGAACTAACTAAGGATGCATTCAAACTGAATAAGAATTAAGAACACGGGACTAAGTGAACTAAAGGATGATTATAGTTTGGTGACTCCTGTTTGAAACATTACTGGTTTTCTAATGTTTACCCTTCCAGATGAAACAAACTTTCTCTTAAAATAACTATGATGTACAGAAACATGAGTATTGACGAAGTATTCATATGTAAACCAAATGAAGTGTTTAACTTTTCTCTCTACCTGAACCCTTGGAAATGCAAAAGATCTCAGTAAGTATTCTTTCTTCCATGGCAATCACAGTCACATGCATAAATTCAATAAGAATCTCTTGTTGTAACAGGACACCATTGGAAACATTGGTTATTTTACCAAGGCTTTGATTAGAATGTTACATTCCAGAGAGACATCCATAGACTCATATATGACTAAATCGCTTTAAGGAATTTTGACTTTAGAACACCTGGAGCCATAAAGCTCCTAGGAAATGCCAGCCGGATACCTTGCTTAGAGTTCCCAGCAGCCTCAGCAGGTGAGTAGAGACTGTAACTTCCTGGCATGTGCAGGAAACTTAGGATATATTGGGGACAACGTAAAGAGAAAGTCACTCACCCAAATCTATAGATATTGCAGGCATTTCTGATGGTAAGTACTTGGCTTGGCTTCTGTCCTGGAGAGGCTGCTAAAATTTCCACCTAGAGATTCTTTATGAAAACTTCCACGAGGCTGATTTTAAAAGACCTATCTGATCAATCACTATTCTTGCCAACTGATGTAAATAATTGGGCCAAGTTTGTTAAAACTCAACTTATTTTGCAAACAAATTAGTCTTGATTTGGCTAACTCTAGAAATTATGGTTGTTTCTGAGAGAGAAATTATGTCTCAATTATTATCGAGACCTTTGTGGATGTTACATCTTAGTTCTGATTCTCTTTGAGTGATGTCTACATATGCTAGATACTTGAGGTCAACTCCACAAAAGTGGTCAGAATAGCTCATGTATAGACAATCTCCTTGCTTTTTATTTTGTGGGGATAATAACAGGACCCCGTGGACATGTGATTATTTGAACACCAGGAAAATGGGATTGATTTCCCAACAACTGTATAAACCAGGTAACACTTTGACAAATCCTGGGTTAACAGAATAAAATCCAGAGCATACTCAGCTCCATGGGGTTAACTAGGGGCTTGGAGAGATAACAGATGACCCCACATTCTTTATGATTGGACTGGATGATGCACTTGGGGATGCCCTTCTCTCTTGAGACAAGTCTGCTCCCACTTGATCCTTATAATTAGGCTATTGGTGTAACTGTCCCTCAGAACAGTGTATTACTTAAAATACAACTTATAAGAAATTGTACCAGTCATGCAAGCATGCTTAAATATAACCTTCTTTATATTGCACTAGCAACAGGCCTCTGGGGGAGAGATGATATACATCCTTGAAGTGGAGCAGCAGGGAATGCCTGGCCTGCTCAGGGTGGAACGCTGCCTGCTTCTTTTTTCTGTTATCTCCCTGTCTCCAAAGACCACCTGGGGTTAATTAGATGATCCCTTTGAATGTACTTGCTCAACTATAAATTCTATACTGCTTGACCAGGCCTGTCCTGCCTTTCTTCTTGCTTATCTATAGACTTATAATCAATGAGTGACTCATATTCCTTCTTGTTTATCTATAAGGCATATGGTTAACATACAGTCTTCTGCAGCTCCTTTGTTAGTTACTGTCTAGTATCCAGTAACTATGAGACTGAGGAGTTGTTTGGGGCAACAGTCATCTCTACCGCTGACCCCTGCTCTCTCTCTCTTGCAGCTGACTTGTTTGTGCCTCATTCTTCTCCCGTGCGCCATCAGGAAGCGACATATTGGTAACACTGGACCTCAAACAAATAGGGCTTCTTTATGGTTTTCTCCCTTACTCATACTTATCTAGAAGCCACCTCTATTAATGCACAACTTCAAACAAGGTTTTAGCCAGGCATACGACAACTCTCATGGTTAAAAGATCTTCAAAGATCCTGACTGTAATGAATTCACAGCAGGTCCAGAGTGTCTTAGAGACCAAAGGCGACCAATGGTTGCTGGGAGGCCAACTTATTAAATACAGGGTATGCTTATAGATATGCCTGGATAATACTTGAGATCTCTCAAACTTTAAAACCGGCTACCCTTATTCATGCACCTGACCCATCGTACTTCTATAGGGCATAACTCTTCAGAAGTTCTTGATCCTGTCTACTCTAGTCAAGCAGATTTAAAAGATGCCCTTATCAAAAATGCAGATAGCAGTAGATTTACTGATGGCAGTAGTTTCAAGGAAAAAAAATAACAAAAGCTGGGTATACTACAGTGCTCACTTATGCTTTGCAATGTCCAAAGCCTTAACATGAAATATTTATACTGACTCCAAATATGCTTTCCTAGTCCTACATACTCATGGAATAATTTGGAGAAAAGGAGGATTATGATCAAGTCATAATTCCCCCATCAAATATGGACTTGAAATTATTAGTCTTCTTGAGGCTGGATACCTATCTAAATATGTAGCTGTAATTCACCTCAAAGGACATCAAATGATATGACCTTAGAATCTAGAGGGAACTATTCACTAGACCATGAAGCCAAGCAGGCAGCA
Organism: Meles meles; assembly: GCF_922984935.1. Taxonomy (NCBI): domain Eukaryota; kingdom Metazoa; phylum Chordata; class Mammalia; order Carnivora; family Mustelidae; genus Meles; species Meles meles. The sequence goes on along the minus strand of NW_025721285.1, from coordinate 119,779 downwards.
CAAAATGAAGAAATGTTAAGACTTTTACCAGTCCTAAGTCTAATAAGGTCCTTAGGTCCAGTCCATTTGCACCAAAAAAGTTCACATAGCCCAGGAATGAGGATATTAAAAAATGCACAGGTCTGGCTTGTTAATAATGAGAAAAACTCTGGACCCCCAAAAATAACCAATGGAAGGGAATACAGGTTTACACCAGGCTACTGATTTGGGTAAAAAGGCAACTGAGGTGACCAAAACTTTTCTAAGAGAAATTGTCCCTAGGTTTGGACTCCTTTGGTTCCTACAAAGTGGTAATAGACCATCTCTTCTTATGTAAATTCAAAAGCTCACTCTCCCAAACTCAATAGCCATTGACTGCAGTTAAAGAAGGCCCCGAATTAGAAGACTATTTCCTAAAAAAACCAAAAGGCTATGCAGCTCTGATGTGCATCCACAGCCTCCCCCAAGCTGGATAGGTCACTGTCCTCTGGGTTTTGCCTGGATGCATTATTAAAACAATTGCCAACACAACCAAACTTCCAAATTTAAAACAATTATGAATACGTTCTGTGTCTCTTTGGTATGACCACCTAACATCCTTCCACCTTTGTTCCTTTTTGGAACTGGAGAATGTTGTTTGACACACAGAAGGAAGTTTTTAATAAGTACATGGTCAAGGCCCACAGTGATACCCAAAACAAGTTTTCACGTTAAATAACTGAAATGACAGAAATGTGTAAAGCAGTTCTGCAAAATAGAATGGGATTAGATGTTTTAACTACTACACAAAGTGGAACTTGTGCTACCATAAAAACAGAATGCTGAATACACATTCCACAAAATGCTTCTGGGTATTCTGACATGAACACTCAAATTGGTGCTTTTAATAATCTCTCTCTTTTCTTTAATGATTGCTTAAACTACTGGACAGGAAAAGGACTTTTGTCAACCATCAAAGGATGCTTATTTGGGCTTCTTTTTCTTTTTGTTATTCTAAGCATGTTTGGCTGTTTTCTCCCATATCTCTCCACTGGGTGCTGAGACCCCTTCACTGCCCTAACTTCAAGCCCACAGTTAATCCTTTCTACTTGGGAAGATTCACATATGCAATCTCCTTTGGATTCAACTGTCTCTGCATTCATAAATTCTCTATCTATATAAGCCCCAAATCACCAATGTTGACCCTTGGGTAGGGACATCTCTACACCCCTCTTCAGCAGGAAGGAGTTACAGAAGATGAGACTTTCCCCCCTCAGCAACCTTAAAGATTAAAGAGCCAAAACTGTTCAGGGGGAAAAGATATGGGAAACAAAGGCAGAAGAGAAATTATTAAATCTCTTTACCACCTATAGCCCATTGAGAAGTCCTTGAAACAAGCAGGGTGACATTCCTTTAGGGACTCAACTGCCTAGATGTTGACACTTTGCTAAGGACAAAAGGCAACCTTAGCCTGACCCTCCCCCCACCACCAAGAATCTTGTAAGCCTACATTAACATATAAGAATTCCTTTAGGGGGCGCCTGGGTGGCTCAGTCATAAAGTCTCTGCCTTTGTCTCAGGCCATGATCTCAGGGTCCTGGGATTGAGCCCCACATCTGGCTCCCTGCTCAGTGGGGGGCCTGCTTCTCCCTATCCCACTCCCCCTGCTTATATTCCCTCTCTTACCGTGTCTCTCTCTGTCAAATAAATAAATAAATTTAAAAAAAGAATTCCTTTAGGAATTCTCTTTATCTGTAAATCCCCAATCATCCCCCAGGCATATGGCCCACCCACATCTGAAGGGTCTCATGACTACGGTTTTATTAGACAGTAATAAGTGACCTTTTCCTAACAATAGCTAGACTCCTCAAGGTCCTGGAAACCTTGCTTCCAAGTTTCTTAGAGACTTACACTATCCCTAAACCCTTCCCAACTTGAGTATATCATCAGTTACCTGTCACAACCAGAGTGCAGCTCTTTCTGCCCACAGGTCCTGCCCCTATGTTTTAATAAAATCATCTTTCTCCCCCAAAGATGTCTCAAGAATTCTCTCCTGACTACTGGCTCAAACCCTAAAATCTTTCCTGCATCACAAGACACTAGGCCCCATGAATGAGGTTTGACACCAAGTAGCTGTGGGTGTAGATTTTCCTCAACTGCCATGGGCTCCTCACTTCAGTTGACTTGTGCAAGGGCCCTGACTTCTTTCCCCTCTGTTCTCACCCTGGCTCCTTGATCTAGAGTCAATTCAAAACAAACGAAAACCAGACTCAAACAGCAGCTACATAGGGGCGCCTGGGTGGCTCAGTGGGTTAAAGCCTCTGCCTTCGGCTCAGGTCATGATCCCAGGGACCTGGGATTGAGCCCTCTGTCAGGCTCTCTGCTTGTCAGGGAGCCTGCCTCCCTTCCTCTCTCTCTGCCTGCCTCTCTGCCTACTTGTGATCTCTGTCAAATAAATAAATAAAATCTTAAAAAACAAAAACAAAAAACACAGCAGCTACATACTGAGGACCACAGAGGGAGATCAGCACCACTGGGGTAAAGGAGAAAGGCTGGAAAGTCAAAAAGCCTTTAGTTAGGAAGGAGAAGACCTATTTTGTTTTTAAGAGGACAGGAAAAGGGCAGGGAGCTGTGACTTGCTTCTGGCCTGGGTCCAGGACTGAATGGCCTCTGGCAGTGACCAGCTCTGTGTGGGGCTCCTGGTGATGTAGACATGTTGGGATTTGATGCCCATAGCCAAGAAAGAATTCTTGAGACGTCTTGGATGCAAAAAGTGGTTTCATTAAAGCACAGGGACAGGATCCATTGGCAGAAAGAGCTGCAGTGGGGTTGTGACAGGTAACTGATGACATACTCAGGGAGCAGGTTAGGGACAGTATAAGACTCTAAAGAATTTTGAAAACAAGATTTCCATGACCTGGAGGCGCTCGCTGTTGTTGGAGATGTGTCCTTTGTAAGGGCCTACTTAGCCAGAGCGATTCCATCTTGGTAAAATAGCCATTTTGGTGTTTGTGCAGTAAACTTAAACTGACCCTGTTCCCCTCCCCCCCCCCCCCAGGAACTTACTTAGAAACAGTTGGGGCCGGGCAGGAAGGGAAACTCTTCAAGATGGCGGATACCCCAAAATGGACGAGGTTCCCATCATCACCTCCTCTCGGGACGCCAGTGGATCAATGACCTGCTGACAGCTTGACGCAGGCCCCTACACCTCCCCTTTTGGACTTCCCCAACCAAACCCAATACCCCTAAAACCCCAGAAAAGGAAGTAACCCTGACTGGTCATTTTACAATCCACCCTTTGCATATGAGTCGACCGATAGGAAACAGTTCTGCTTTTCAACTTTATGTAAACCCCTGCCACCTTGTCTTGCATACGACTTCCCCAACTCACTGCCCTCTTTTGAGTCATGGAACCTCGCCCGAGGTGCCCACAGTAAAGATCTGTTCTTGGACCCTCGCTTGTCTTGGCAGTCTCATTTCCATTTAGTTACCGAGAAACCTGACAGAAACAAGTCTGGGAAACCAGTAAAATATATTCGACTAGTCCCTGATAACAGAGCACAAATACAAGGACGATTCAAATCAGTTGGAGATAACAGAGCCTAGAATGCAAGGATGAGTCAGGCCAGGTGGAGATATCCAATCAGTAAAGCACACATACTATTTCCCTAACCACCAAAGAATGTAAACCCCACCTTTTGGGTGCCAACCTTGGGTGCCAATTCTGACTAAGTGATAGGCTAGTTCAAACAGCTACTATAGGGTAAATTGTAACTCAATTGGCCACCCGTGTGTGACCTAGCATGACTATGCAACTTTCTCTGTGTGTTACAGGCTCATTGACCAGGCTCAACCACTTGGCCTTTGCTCTATAAAAGCTAGTCTGTGAGGCTGGGTGGGGGGGGGGGTGTTGCTCTCTCCATAAGAGATGGCCCCGGCCGGTCAGTTTGATTCTCAGTGACGCCACGAAATAAAGCTTTGCTTGACCTTTGCTTTGTATTAGCCTCACTCTTTTGATCATGGACCCCATCATCATTTATTACTGTTCAGTAAAAACCCAGTCATGGGACCCTTTAGATGTCTATCAGTGGGGCATATACTTGGATTATGATCACAAACATGTATCTTGGGACTAGAGAGAAGGAAATTTTCTCAAGGAATTTCTCTATCTTTAAAAGTACACTCACAGGATCCTGGGGGTTGCTCTAAGGTTGCCTTTGCCCCAGACAAAGTGTCACCATGGAGGCCTCTGATCTCCCAGAGGAAGGTCCCGCCACCTGTTGCAAGGACTTGTCAAGGAAATGTAGGCAGTAAGGAACTTTTTCTTTTACTATTGCTTCCCAGCTCACAGGCACCAACCCTCCTCAGACTCCTCCAAGCCCACCCAGCACAGTCTGGGGGGAATGGGGCCTCCTGACTCCAAGAAGCACTGAAGACCCGAGAACAAGTACCTCCAGGGCCTCAGGTTTCTGCAAGGACTGTAGCCTGCCCTCCTGGGTGTTTGGGAAGGAATGAATGGCAGTAGTGGAGACTCTCCAGGCCTTCAATTTTCTTGCAAGCAGGGAGGCTGAGCCAGGCCCCTTAAGGAGTGCTCTTTCAATACCCAGAGAAGTCCATTTCCAGAAGCATGGTGAACCTGGGCTGCAAGAGCCAGAGGAGTCTGGTGCAGGTCGGCATCTTGGAGGCCGAGGGACACAGTTGCTGTTTGGAGGTACCTGACCACTTCTCTTTGAGGACACGCCTCTGTGACCAGCTGTGTGCCCGGGGCGGGGCTTGTGCACGGAAAGTAGCGAGGAGGACCTGGCAGCATCCCAGAAGCTCCAAGCCCTGATGCTCAGCTGGGGGCTTAGCAAGCCCCTTGGAAGAGGCGGTTCCGGGAGCAGGAGGAGCTGCAGCTAGATTGCCTTGTGCTCCCTCCCATCTGGCCCACCCCAGTTTTCAGGCATCAGAGTTCCTAGAGCAGTGGCGGCACAGGCTTCAGGGCGGGATGGGGGATGGAGCCTGGCCCAGGAATCCCTGCCCAAAGGTCGAGGAGCCTCGGCCTGCCGCAGAGCCTCCTTGCCTCCACCGCTTCCCTCTGTGCGCCCAAGACCCTGTGCACCCAAGGCCTAAAGCAGCTGGAGGCCCCAAGCTAACCTTGCCCCTCTCCCCGCCTCCTCCAGAGCTCTCTCTTAGTGGTGCCTGGGGCCGCGGGGGTGTACCCAGGGCTCATACTCTTTTGGCGGTTTTGGGGTAACAGAGTTGACAGACTCCAGCTGGGTGCTCAGCTGGCCTGCCAATTTCCTATACTGGGCAAAAAAATTCTTTCACATATTTGATATAAGGCATTCTGCACCTCTTCCCCACCCCCACCGCAAAAATAAGATGTTTGGTAATGCACATTTCAGTTATCCTTAGGCCTCTGCTGTGAGCCTTAGGGCTTGTCACAGCCCCAGACAAGACCCCCCACCCCCCGCCTCTGCAGGCAAAGCACAAATGACCTGCAGGACAGAATTCCCCACCCTGGCCAGGCCCGGGATGGCAATCCAGCCCGCAGCCGCCGCTGCCACCACCGCCGATGGGATGGCCGGGGGGGGGGGCGGGGGGGGCAGCGCCCCTTGCACGTTAGGTACAGAGAGGCCTGCGGCTTGAGGAATTGCAAAGGTGGGAGGGAAACCAGCTCCTGCATACGGAGAGGCTGACATTATACCAGGTGCACCAAAGGCGGCGGCCATGGTCTGGTCCAGCGAGGGCTGTCTGTCGCCAGAAGGCAGGTCAGGATGCGTGTAGTCCCGGCTCTTGTCATTGTTGTACTTGACGTTGAGGCTGGTGAGTTTGGAGAAGTCGATTCGGAGCGTGCAGCAGGCGTTGTAGATGTTCTGTCCGTCCAGCGACAGCTTGGCGTGTTGGGCACTCACAGGGTCGGCCTACTGCAGCAGGGCCTGGAACTGTGGGACTCAATCCCAGGACCCTGGGATCATGACCTGAGCCAAAGGCAGATGCTTAATAAGCCGAGCCACCCAGGTGTCCCCCAAAATAATGTCTTTAAAAAACGTTTACATTTCTCTCAGTAATATTGGTTCAAATCAACATGAAAACATCAAATATGCAAGTGTTGCTGCACGAGGGAGGGGAAATCTATCTGCTGCCTTCTTTCATCTAAGAAATTATCACAAATCAAAAAAAAAAAACAATCACAAATCGGTATAACTGAAATAGAGACTCCATGTGAATTAGCCTCGACCACAAAAACTGCCAGGTATTTCTGTGCATCAAAACCGGGTGTCTAAAGCTGGGGGAGTATTGCTTTTGAACTTTGCTTTGGAGTCATCCCTTTTGACTGTTGCATGTTTCCAGTGTTAGTTGATCATGGTCAATTTTCTAAATACAAATATTTTGATAGAATACTATCAGACCTTACACTTGGAGTAAAGCATACACAACAATATATTCACACCCAATGAAATAATACTTATCTCATGTAACTTATAAAACCTTTACAACAATGAAAATAATCTCTTATTAGAAATTTATCATTTTTCTGCTATTAAATACAAAAGGAATCAAGTGTTTTCATCCAGCTTCTAGGGTATTCCTGAACCTGATGAAATTTTTCCCTTCTTAAAACTGCATTATAGATACAAATACAAAGTGTATTTCTGTTGTGCATTTATAAAATGCATTCTAATTCAACATTATCTATAGTGTATATAGCCTACAACATAGTTTGGAGAATGCTGGTTTTATGGCAATAATGTGTTATGTTGGGTTGCTTTGGATTACTTAAAATTAAGTTAGAATGAAATGAGCAGCCCAACATAATGAACCAAATAGATATCTTCTTATTGAGTATCCTGTCAAATGGTAACACATTGATTCTTTTTTTAAAATTTTATTTATTATTTTTTAATTTCTTATTTTTTATAAACATATAATGTATTTTTAATCCCCAGGGGTACAGGTCTGTGAATCGCCAGGTTTACACACTTCACAGCGCTCACCATAGCATATACCCTCCCCAATGTTCATAACCCCCCTCCCCCCTCCCAACCCCACCTCCCCCCAGCAACCCCTAGTTTGTTTTGTGCCATTAAGAGTCACTTATGATTTGTCTCCCTCCCAATCCCATCTTGTTTCATTTATTCTTCTCCTATCCCCCAACCCCCCATGTTGCATCTCCGTATCCTCATATCAGGGAGATCATATGATAGTTGTCTTTCTGCGATTGACTTATTTCACTAAGCATGATACCCTCTAGTTCCATCCACGTTGTCACAAATGGCAAGATTTCATTTCTTTTGATGGCTGCATAGTATTCCATTGTGTATATATAGCACATCTTCTTTATCCATTCATCTGTTGATGGACCTCTAGGTTCTTTCCATAGTTTGGCTATTGTAGACATTGTTGCTATAAACATTCGGGTGCACATGCCCCTTAGGATCACTACGTTTGTATCTTTAGGGTAAACACACAGTAGTGCAATTGCTGGGTCATAGGGTAGTTCTATTTTCAACATTTTGAGGAACCTCCAAGCTGTTTTCCAGAGTGGTTGCACCAGCTTGCATTCCCACCAACAGTGTAGGAGGGTTCCCCTTTCTCTGCATCCTCGCCAGCATCTCTCATTTCCTGACTTGTTAATTTTAGCCATTCTGACTGGTGTGAGGTGATATCTCATTCTGGCTTTGATTTGTATTTCCTGGACGCCGAGTGACGTGGAGTGCTTTTTCATGTGTCTGTTGGCCATCTGGATGTCTTCTTTGCAGAAATGTCTGTTCATGTCCTCTGCCCATTTCTTGATTGGATTGTTTGTTCTTTGGGTGTGAGTTTACTAAGTTCCTTATAGATTTTGGATACTAGCCCTTTATCTGATATGTCGTTTGCAAATATCTTCTCCCATTCTGTCAGTTGTCTTTGTTTTTTTTTTATATATTTTATTTATTTGACAGAGAGAAATCACAACTAGGCAGAGAGGCAGGCAGAGAGGAGGAAGCAGGCTCCCCGCGGAGCAGAGAGCCCGACGTGGAGCTCGATCCCAGGACCCTGGGATCATGACCTGAGCCGAAGGCAGAGGCTTTAACCCACTGAGCCACCCAGGCGCCCCTGTCTTTGGTTTTTTTAACTGTTTCCTTTACTGTGCAAAAGCTTTTGATCTGGATGAAATCCCAATAGTTCATTTTTGCCCTTGCTTCCCTTGCCTTTGCCAGTGTTCCTAGGAAGATGTTGCTATGGCTGAGGTCAAAGACGTTGTTGCCTGTGTTCTCCTCAAGGATTTTGATGGATTCCTTTCTCACATTGAGATCCTTCATCCATTTTGAGTCTATTTTCGTGTGTGGTGTAAGGAAGTGGTCCAATTTCATTTTTCTGCATGTGGCTGTCCAATTTTCCCAGCACCATTTATTGAAGAGGCTGTCTTTTTTCCATTGGACATTCTTTCCTGCTTTGTCGAAGATTAGTTGACCATAGAGTTGAGGGTCTACTTCTGGGCTCTCTATTCTGTTCCATTGATCTATGTATCTGTTTTTGTGCCAGTACCATGCTGTTGATGATGACAGCTTTGTAATAGAGCTTGAAGTCCTGAATTGTGATGCCACCCACTTTGGCTTTCTTTTTCAATATTCCTTTGGCTATTCGAGGTCTTTTCTGGTTCCATATAAATTTTAGGATTATTTGTTCCATTTCTTTGAAAAAAAATGGATGGTATTTTGATAGAGATTGAATTAAATGTGTAGATTGCTTTAGGTAGCATGGACATTTTCACAATACTTATTCTTCCAATCCAGGAGCATGGAACATTTTTCCATTTCTTTGTGTCTTCCTCAATTTCTTTCATGAGTACTTTATAGTTTTCTGCATATAGATTCTTAGTCTCTTTGGTTAGGTTTATTCCTAGGTATCTTATAGTTTTGGGTGCAATTGTAAATGGAATTGACTCCTTAATTTCTCTGTTTTGTCTTGTTGTTGGTGTACAGAAATGCAACTGATTTCTGTGCATTGATTTTATATCCTGACACTTTACTGAATTCCTGTACAAGATCTAGTAGTTTTGGAGTGAAGTCTTTTGGGTTTTCCACATATAGTATCATATCATCTGCGAAGAGTGATAGTTTGACTTCTTCTTCGCCGATTTGGATGCCTTTAATTTCCTTTTGTTGTCTGATTGCTGAGGCTAGGACTTCTAGTACTATGTTGAATAGCAGTGGTGATAATGGACATCCCTGCCATGTTCCTGACCTTAACGGAAAAGCTTTCACTTTTTCTCCATTGAGATTGATATTTGCAGTGGGTTTTTCATAGATACTTTGATAATATTGAGGTATGTCCCCTCTCTCCCTACACTTTGAAGAGTTTTGATCTGGAAGGGATGCTGTACGTTGTCAAATGCTTTTCAATATCTATTGAGAGTATCATATGGTTCTTGTTCTTTCTTTTATTAATGTGTTGTATCACATTGATTGATTTGCAGATGTTGAACCAACCTTGCAGTCCTAGAATAAGTCCCACTTGGTCGTGTTGAATAATCCTTTTAATGTACTGTTGAATCCTATTGGCTAGTATTTTGGCGAGAATTTTTGCATCTGTGTTCATCAAGGATATTGGTCTGTAGTTCTCTTTTTTGGTGGGATCCTTGTCTGGTTTTGGGATCAAGGTGATGCTGGCCTCATAAAATGAGTTTGGAAGTTTTCCTTCCATTTCTATTTTTTGGAACGGTTTCAGGAGAATAGGAATTAGTTCTTCTTTAAATGTTTGGTAGAATTCCCCTGGGAAGCCATCAGGCTCTGGGCTTTTGTTTGTTTGGAGATTTTTGATGACTGTTTCAATCTCCTTACTGGTTATGGGCCTGTTCAGGTTTTCTATTTCTTCCTGGTTCAGTTGTGGTAGTTTATATGTCTCTAGGAATGCATCCATTTCTTCCAGATTGTCCAATTTGTTGGCGTAGAGTTGCTCATAGTATGTTCTTATAATTGTCTGTATTTCTTTGGTGTTAGTTGTGATCTCTCCTTTTTCATTCATGATTTTATTTATTTGGGTCCTTTCTCTTTTCTTTTTGATAAGTCTGGCCAGGGGTTTATCAATCTTATTGACTCTTTCAAAGAACCAGCTCCTAGTTTCATTGATTTTTTCTTTTTTTTTTTTTTTTTTTTTAGTTTCTATTTCATTGATTTCTGCTCTGATCTTTATGATTTTTCTTCTCCTGCTGGGTTTAGGGTTTCTTTCTTGTTCTTTCTCCAGCTCCTTTAGGTGTAGGGTTAATATATAGCAGTACAAGCCTTTCTCAAGAAACAAGAAAGGTCTCAAGTACACAATGAGACCTTTCTTGTTTCTTGAGAAAGGCTTGTACTGCTATATATTTTCCTCTCAGGACTGCCCTTGCTGTGTCCCACAGATTTTGAACCGTTGTGTTTTCGTTATCATTTGTTTCCATGAATTTTTTCAATTCTTCTTTAATTTCTTGGTTGACCTATTCATTCTTTAGAAGGATGCTGTTTAGTCTCCATGTATTTGGGTTCTTTCCAGCTTTCCTCTTGTAATTGAGTTCTAGCTTCAGAGCATTGTGGTCTGAAAATATGCAGGGAATGATCCTAATCTTTTGATACCAGTTGAGACCTGATTGTTACCCAGGATGTGATCTATTCTGGAGAAGGTTCCATGTGCACTAGAGAAGAATGTGTATTCTGTTGCTTTGGGATGAAATATTCTGATTATATCTGTGATGTCCATCAGGTCCAGTGTGTCATTGAAGGCCTTTATTTCCTTGTTGATCTTTTGCTTGGATGATCTGTCCATTTCAGTGAGGGGAGTGTTAAAGTCCCCTACTATTATTGTATTATTTTTTTTAAAGATTTTATTTATTTATTTGACAGAGAGAGATCACAAGTAGATAGAGAGGCAGGCGGGGGGTGGGGGGGAAGCAGGCTCCCTGCAGAGCAGAGAGACCGATGCGGGACTCGATCCCAGGACCCTGAGATCATGACCCGAGCCGAAGGCAGCGGCTTAACCACTGAGCCACCCAGGCGCCCCTATTATTGTATTATTGTTGATGTGTTTCTTTGATTTTGCTATTAATTGGTTTATATAGTTGGCTGCTCCCACGTTAGGGGCATAGATATTTAAAATTATTAGATCTTCTTGTTGGACAGACCCTTTGAGTATGATATAGTGTCCTTCCTCATCTCTTATTATAGTCCTTGGCTTAAAATCTAATTGATCTGATATAAGGATTGCCACTCTAGCTTTCTTCTGATGCCCGTTAGCATGGTAAATTGTTTTCAACCCCCTCACTTTAAATCTGGAGGTGTCTTCGCGTCTAAAATGAGTTTCTTGTAGGCAACATATAGATGGGTTTTGTTTTTTTATCCATTCTGATACCCTGTGTCTTTTGATTGGGGCATTTAGCCCATTAACATTCAGGGTAACTATTGAGAGATATGAATTTAGTGCCATTCTATTGCCTGTAAGGTGACTGTTACTATATATTGTCTCTATACCTTTCTGATCTACTACTTTTAGGCTCTCTCTTTGCTTAGAGGATCCCTTTCAATATTTCCTGTAGAGCTGGTTTGGTGTTTGCAAATTCTTTCAGTTTTTGTTTGTCCTGGAAGCTTTTGATCTCTCCTTCTATTTTCAATGATAGCCTAGCTGGATAGAGTATTCTTGGCTGCATGTTTTTCTCGTTTAGTGCTCTGGATATATCATGCCAGTTCTTTCTGGCCTGCCAGGTCTCTGTGGATAAGTCTGCTGCCAATATATTTTTACCATTGTATGTTACAGACTTCTTTTCTCGGGCTGCTTTCAGGATTTTCTCTTTGTCACTAAGATTTGTAAATTCTACTATTAGGTGATGGGGTGTGGGCTTATTCTTGTTGATTTTGAGGGTGGTTCTCTGCACCTCCTGGATTTTGATGCTTGTTCCCTTTGCCATATTAGGGAAATTCTCTCCAATAATTCTCTCCAATGTACCTTCTGCTCCCCTCTCTGTTTCTTCTTCTTCTGGAATCCCAATTATTCTAATGTTGTTTCATCTTATGGTGTCACTTATCTCTCGAATTCTCCCCTCGTGGTCCAGTAGCTGTTTGTCCCTCTTTTGCTCGGCTTCTTTATTCTCTGTCATTTGGTCTTCTATATCACTAATTCTTTCTTCTGCCTCATTTATCGTAGCAGTGAGAGTCTCCATTTTTGATTGCACCTCATTAATAGCTTTTTTGATTTCAACTTGGTAAGATTTTAGTTCTTTATTTTCTCCAGAAAGGGCTTTTATATCTCCAGAGAGGGTTTCTCTAATATCTTCCATGCCTTTTTCGAGCCCGGCTAGAACCTTCAGAATCATCATTCTGAACGCTTGATCTGACATATTACCAATGTCCGTGTTGATTAGGTCCCCAGCCTTCGGTACTGCCTCTTGTTCTTTTGTTTGTGGTGATTTTTTCCGCCTTGTCATTTTGTCCAGATAAGAGGATATGAAGGATCAAATAAAATACTAAAAGTGTGGCAAAGACCCCAGAAAAATGCGCCGTAACCAAATCAGAAGAGACCCCAAATTGCGGGGGGGGGGAGAAAGGGGGTAAAAAGAGGTTCAGAAAAAAAAGAAAAAAATTTAAAAAATAAAACAAATAAAGAAATATATATATATATATATATATATATATATAAAAGAAAGGAAAATATATATTTTAGGTAAACTAGTCAAAAAATGTTAAAAAAGAAAAGGGTAAAAGTTTTTAAAAATTTAGCAGAAGAAGAAAAAAGAAAGAAAAAAAATTGAGAAAAAAAATTGAATTAACCACAAGACTAAAGAATCAAGGGGAGAAAGGCATGAGTTCCGTGCTTTGCTTTCTCCTCCTCTGGAATTCTGCTGCTGTCTTAGGTACTGAACCTGCTTTCCTTGATAGATGAACTTTGTCCTGGCTGGATATTTTGTTGATCTTCTGGGGGGGGACCTGTTGTAGTGACTCTCAAGTGTCTTTGCCCGAGGTGGAATTGCACCGCCCTTACTGGGGGCTGGACTAAGTAATCCGCTCGGGTTTGTTTTTGGGAGCTTCTGTTCCCTGAACGCTTTCTGTAGAGTTCTGGAGGACGGGAATGAAAATGGCGGCCTCCCAGTCCCTGGCCTGGAGGAGCTGAGAGCCTGGGATCCCACTCCTCAGTGCACCCCAGAGGCCAGCACCCAATCACTCCTGTATCCCCAGCCTCCAGTCATGCTCCGAGCTCACCCAGCCCGCGACCAGTTCAAGGTAACCCTGAACTGAGAGTTCAGTCCTCAGCTCTGTCTCTGTAGCTGGCTTCTCCATTCTAACACCTGCGAGCTCTGCGACACTCTGACACCCCCGATCCTTCTGTGACCCTGCGGGACTTGGGGCCACGCTGACCCTGTGTGGGCTTCACCCCGGTTTAGCCTCTGGAGCAATGTCCCTCAGTCGAACAGACTTTTAAAAGTCCTGATTTTGTGCTCCATTGCTCCGCCACTTGCCGGGAGCCAGCATCTCCCCCCACGGTCCATCTTCCCGTTGTTTTGGATTCACTTCTCCACCAGTCCTACCTTTCAGAAAGTGGTTGATTTTCTGTTTCTAGAATTGCTGTTCTTCTTCTCTTCGATCTCCTGTTGGATTTGTAGGTGTTTGCAATGTTTAGATAAGCTATCTAGCTGATCTCCTGCTACCTGATGTAGTCTCAGCCTGCTACTTCTCTGCCATCTTGACTCCTCCCCATCTCTTAGTATCTTTTCAAAGTGTAAAGGGAAAAATGAATGAAACAAAACAATTAAAAGACCAAAATGACACAATATTGGACAACTAATTTATTTTAGGTACCAGGTTAAGCACTTTTTTTAAAAACCAAAAACAGTGGACATTTATTCCTCATTTTTTGTGCAAGAGTGTAAAGATGCATTTGAAAGAACCTGATACTAGAGATCATTAGCCATGGCCTTCAGACTGGCCTGGTGTATAATTAGATTAGGAGAAGGAGGGAAAAAAAGGCAATTTGCCTAGTTCACATGAACGATATTTCTGGCAAACACAGTTGTTTACAAGTTTCAAACTACACTTTACTAGAGTCAAGGGAAGACTTCAAAAAGCCACATACAGTGCAATTTATAATTGGATGAACATCCTGCAATATCAGTGCAAAGTAACTATGTAGACCCTCCAATACAAGATTGTGCTCATGTTTCCCAGGTTTGGTCAATGTTGTTCGTTTAACAGTCATGATCACAGAAGCTTAACTTACCAAATAGCAATGCCTTTGTTTTATGTCCTATGTACGAAGGAAATGTTACAAGGTTTTCGTGAAATGAATCTTAATTTCATTAATAACACAGATTTCTTATTAGTTTAACACTCATGCTCCTGGAATACTGCACATGTAAGTTTCATGGAAATGCTTTTAAGCTTATGCCCTTATCTTGTTCAGTAAAATTACTTTCAAGATATTCTTTTGACTATATAAACTGGAATTGTTTCGTGATTTTGAAATGTACCCAGTATAAATAAAACATTTGGGGGGGGGAACCCACCACTAATCTCTGCTAGACAAAGTTCTTAAAATCAAAAAACCTATTCACACAAAATTATATGTAATGACTGTAGTTATCAGTTTATTACACAGATTAATCATTCTTGAACATACAAGCTCCAGAGGAGCAATTGGGTCTTTAAAAAATATACACAAGTATTTCCATCAAATGAGTTTTCATGCTTACATCCAGATAGACCTAAGCAGTTAAAAACATAAGAAAAATAAGAGCTATAAGAGTATTAACTGAGAAACCACATACAAACCAAAGAATGTGGAAGAGAGAAAGGGGCTGAAAGGACAAAGGTTGAAGGGTGGGGAGATGCAAAAGATGTGGGACCAAAGCCCATCACATTTTATGTACTAATAGCTCCAATCCATTTAAATGTTGACCAGTTAAACTTAGACCTTAAAATATAGAATGTGGGTAGAGTTTCATCTGGTTGGTCATAACTTTCACCTAATATGTAGGTCCTTCAGAAAAACATGAATACAAAAATAGCTTTGTGTTCTTTGCCTTGCTTTTCATTACTGTTCTGAGTTTAAAGGGATTCACCTAAAACAATCTCCTACAGGTCAGTGGAGCTTTTCTTCCCCATCCAAGCACACACCACACCCACCACCCCTCACCTTGCCCTTATCCAAATTCAAGTCAGTAAGGAAAACTTTTAGTCTCATATCTAGGTTGCGCCTGGAGGAGTGGCTTGTCACACACACACTTCTCTGCTAGGAGGCAATGTTGGTACAGAAGTACAGTATTTCTAGTTTGTTGTTCCAAGTATGTACAACACTCAGCACTGCCATATCAGGTAAACATGTGCCCAGGGGAAGATGAGGCATGGGCTCATAGAAAGCAGTCATATGGAAATCAAAAGGACTTTCACTTTCAGAGTTCCCCTATCTTTATTTGTAGAGGTTATCCAATAAATTTTTTAATTACATCGCATACTTCTGAGTCCATTCATGAGCTACTTGTACTTTTCTCTGTTTTGTAGATATGAGCAATCTCAGGCACTAAAGGGTCATCTGTATTGGAATCACACAACACAAAACAGCTGGATAAGAGTACTTTTGAAATAGTTAGTGTGGAGACCACTGTGACTGGAGAATATCAAGACCAATGCTGCCATTACTGTTAATATTTGGATGATAAATTCTTTTTGTAAATGCAACCTCAGGTGCCTTGAAGGGGTAATCTGTTGGGGAATGAATTTTCAAGAAAAATACTCCACCCTGATAGCGACTGACATTCTTGTGAATTCTCTACAGAGCCATCTTAGGAGGCAGGTGGTGGTAGGCCCCAGGCAGGGATGGGCACAGGGGAGGGACTGGTAACAGGCGAGGGGGAGCGAGACCGCCTCCGTGATGGTGGGTTGGCCTGAGAAGATGGGGAGTTCGGGAGCGCGGGTCCGGCAAGAGGGACTGAGGGCAGGGGTCCACTTGACTCGTGAGCCTGCTGCAGTGGTCACCGCATTACCCAGGGGCAGCTCCTTTACGTGCTGCCCTCCAACACACCAGCCGCCCGTACTGACGGTGCCACCACCAAAGCTACCTCTTCCACCTATTTTCAGTGCCCCTGCCTCAGCCGCCACAGATCCCGCCGCCACAGATCCCTCCGCCAGGAAGCAAGAGCCCAGGCCTTGGGCTTTGCTTGTGCCATTCAGTGGGACAGCCAGAGGGACTGCCTGTTGCAGGTGGACTGAGGGAAGCGCTGGCGAATGGGCGGGTAGCACCCCCGGAGTGATAAAGCACTTTTGTATATATTTTCTCAATGCAAAGAGGAGAAAAAAAAATAAAATAATGACATACGTAGCAGGGGATTTTTGTGACTCTAAACATTTCTTCCACTTATCATTAGTAAGGGATAAAGTGAAGGCAAACTCTGGATATTTTTAAGTAGTGTTTATTTCTGTAAGTGTGTCCTACTGGAAGAATGGGGCCATAGGGTCTAATTCTCAGTCCCAGGGACTGTGGTTGCTTTGAAGTTCTCACAAATTTTTCTTTTGACTGAATCATCTATTTTACTGCATAAAAACAGATTTTTATCTTGAGAAACCTGAGGTTTTAAAAAAAAAGATTACTGTCAGTATCAATTGAAAGGGTGGAGAACAGAAATATTCAGTGAATTTTTGCTGTTCATTGGGACATACCTTTATCAGCATATAACCCCCCCTAAGACAGACCATGGAGACTAGATCAGGTCTGGGTGTAATGTGCTGAACTTTGGTGCAGAAATGAAGGGTAAAATATTTGTCTCCATGAGGACAGATCCATTACTGCACTTTTCA
Source organism: Meles meles (assembly GCF_922984935.1). Lineage (NCBI taxonomy): Eukaryota > Metazoa > Chordata > Mammalia > Carnivora > Mustelidae > Meles > Meles meles. Next base: position 103,043 of record NW_025721285.1, on the reverse strand, counting down.
AATGTCAAGATTACATTTGGAAAGTAGTTGCAATTTTCTCCCATTTCCTAAAGATAATTCTCTGCTTGTACTTCCCACATAAAAATCCATGACTTAATGAATATTTTCTTAACAGTATTAAGCTAATAATCCCAATCTAACATGGCTTAGAGTACAATTTATTTTTTTCTTAATCTCTGGATTCCAGGGAATAAAAACATAATATTGTTGGTGATTTAGTAATATTTTGTCTTTTCGACCACTTAATTTTGTAGGAGGTCATAATTTGTTTTAGAAGCTTTGTCAAATAAGGAGTCACTTTTGGAAATATTAATCCATAAAAGAAGAAAACATATTCCTATATGTTTGAGATATTTCTATATAAAACAGCCTACCTCAGATAAATTGAATCTTGCTATATATAAAAAAATTTACATTTGTGTATATTTGGTACTTTACGAAGTCCTGATTATATATGCAATAGCAGTACAGATAAACATTGCAGTATACTCTACAACTATTAAACCATCAAAGTTTATTGTGGTGCAAATGTTAAAAATACTAGTAGCTATTTAGAGTTAGATATGACATAGTGATGTTTAATGATATGGAATGAATGAAAAATGCACAATAAAATTCTCAAATAATTTCAAGGAAAATTAATTTCAATTTATTAGAAATCTTAATGTAGCAAATATTTTTAAAAGCCCAGGTCAGGAAATCCTGGTGGGTGGTCAGTTGTACAAAATCAATAACTTTAAGCATTCAATTAAAATTTCTGTCACCACGCTAGGGCATGAGAGGACATATGGACAAGATTTCAAAGATTTAAGTAAATTTGCAGATGTCAACAGGTAATTTGCCTTTATATTGGACAATTATTTTTAGTCCATAAACCATTAATACAGAAAAATGGTACAAAAAATATGGCCCTTCCTTGAAGAAATTAAGCAGTGTATCTTTGTAAAAAATACTCAAAACCATCATTTAGATTCAACTAAATATTATAAATATTATAATTTTTGTATGTTAAAAACAGGCATTTTCACATGGAGCATCTTTTTTTCAAGATTTCATTGGTTTATTTGAGAGGGAGAGAGAGGGAGAGAGTGTGGGCACACAAGCAGGGTGGAGCAAGGTAGGGGCAGAGGGAGAAGGACAAGCTGACTCCCCACTGAGCAGAGAGCCAAATGCAGGGGACCCTGAGATCCCACTTGCACTGAAGGCAGCCACTTTAAGAGACTGAGCCACCCAGCAACCTCTTCATGTGGATTGTCTTAGGTCATCTTCACAATGACCTTGTGGAGCAATTATTTCAATTTTAAAGATAAGCAGATTAGACTTAGAGAGTCTAAGGAAATTGTTCAGAATCTCAGCTACTTGATGGTTGATGTGAACCTTAACTGAGCTCTTCTACCCCAATTATAGTGCTTGTTCCACTACCTACACCAACTCAAATAATTAATAGCCTCATTTGGACATCTCAATAAATCTCTTATTTGTTCAGTAGATATCTACAAGATTTCTAGTATTTCTGATATTTCTGTGTTACATGGTGGAGATTGAAGACTTACCTTGACGATCTCAAGTAAATTTTGTTCTTCTGTATATTGTTTAATATGTTGCTTTTCTCTGGCTATTTTCAAAACTTTCAAATTAAGCATAAATTTGACTGTACGTGCATAGGTGCTATTTTCTTTACATTTACTATGCTTGTGCTCTAATGAGCTTGAATTTGTACTTTTATGTTTTTCACCAAATTAGAGAAATAAGCCACATTTTTTAATCCATTTATTCTGTTCCTTTATTTATTTATTTATTTTCTTTCCTGGTACTATCACTGCGTATATGTTAGACCATCTTCAATTGTTGCAGGTATTATGAGTCTGTTCATATTTTGCATTTAATTGTCTCTCTAATTTATTATTTATCTATCTTAAAGTTCATTTACTTTATCTTCAATATGTTGTTAATTCCGTTAGGTGAAATTTTTATTTCAGATTGTATTTTTCACTTTTTAATTTCTTTTTTATTCTTCTTTTATAGCTTCTATTCCTTTCCTGAGAGCTGCCTGTTTATTTATCTTCAATGTATTTCCATATCCATGAAGATAATTACAGTAGCTTCTTTAAAATCTGTTCTGATTCCAACATCTTGATCCATCTCTAGTTTTGTCTTCATTGATTGTTTTTTTCTTTGAGTGTGGCATTTTTCAGTTTCATTGAAATTTGTGTAATTTGGTCTTGTGTTCTGTGTATGAATTATACATTGTAGAGATTCTGGATTAGGTTATATACTTTCAAAGACTATTGATTTTTTTGTTTGTTTGTTTTGAGTGTTGAGTTTGACAGAACTCAAACTACAATTTTTTCCATGTGGTGCATGGCAAGTTCAGCCAAATTAGGTATAATGTGGTGTTTCTTATCTTATCTCTTTTTTTTTAGAGATCCTCCCCCCCACTCCACTCTGCCCCCTCTTAATTTTTTCAGTTGTGTAGTTGTCCCAGACTCTGTCCTTCGTGGTTCATCAGTCTAATAAAAAGGTCTTATCACTTCCATATTGTAATTGCACAACATTGCACTAATGGTGTCTGCCCTCAATCTCTGAGTGGTAAAACTAGGAAACTTACCTAGGATTATTCTCTTCTAGCAATGTTTACTGACCTGTAACATCTCCCTGATTTGCTCAGTCTTCAGTGTCCTTAGATAATTTTTTTTCTTTACATATTACACTGTAGTTTATGGAATCATATAACATGTGGTGTTTGTACCTGGCTTCTTTTACTTAGCATAAAGCTTTAAAATTATTTTGCAATATTGCATATATAATAGATTATTCCCTTATGTTTATATTCTTTTACTATTGAGTAGTATTGTGTTGTGTGAATATGCCACAATGTGTTAATCCATTAACAGTTTAATGAACACTTGGGTTATTTTTAGTTTGGGCTATTATGAATAAATTTCTTTAAAAAATCAGATAGAAGATGTTGTGTGGAAATATAGTTTTATATTTTTTGAAGTTACTTGGTGATGTGTAAGTGTAACATATAACTTAAACTATCAAAAATCTTTTTTCAAAAGCAATGACATTATTTTATATTCCCATCAATAATGTTTGAGATTTCCTGTAGATCCACATTTTTCACTTGGTATTATCGGTCTTTTAAACTTTAATTATTCTAGGGGAGCCTGGGTGGCTCAGTTTGTTAAGCAGCTGCCTTTGGCTCACGTCATGATCCCAGGATTCTGAGATTGAGCCCCCAGGAAACTGCTCCTCCCTCCACCTACTTCTGCTCTCGCTCTGTCAAATAAATAAATAAAATCATATAGAAACCACTTTAATCATTCTGGCAATTATATAGTATTATCTCATTATTTAAATGTGCATTTCTCTGGTGACTAAAGCTGTTGAACATATTTTTAAATGTTTATTTATCATCTGTATATTTTTATGTCTTTAAAATTTCCTGCCTAATTTAAATTTGGTTATTTTAATATTGTGTTGAAATTATTCTTTACATACTCTAGATACAAATCCTTTTTGTATCTATGGTTTGCAAATATTTCTCCCAAACTTTTTTTGGCCTTTTATTTTCTTACCAGTGTATTTTTCAGAACAACAGTTTCTGATCTTGAAAGTGTTGAACTTGACAGTTTTTGAAAATACTTTGTGATTTTTATTTTTATTTTTATTTTATTTATTTTTTTTTAAGATTTTATTTATTTATTTGACAGAGAGAGATCACAAGTAGGCAGAGAGGTAGGCAGAGAGAGTGAGAGGGAAGCAGGCTCCCTTCAGAGCAGAGAGCCGGATGTGGGACTCAATCCCAGGACCCTGAGATCATGACCTGAGCCGAAGGCAGCAGCTTAAACCACTGAGCCACCCAGGCGCCCACTTTGTGATTTTTAAAATTAAACTTTGATAGAGCAGGTTTAGGTTCATAGCAAAATTGAGCAATGGTACAGAGATTTCCCACATTCAATCCCTCCCTCATTATAAGCATTTTTCCACAGAAGTGGTGTATTTGTTACAATCTCTGAACCTATACTGACACATAACTATCACCCAAACCCACCATTTACATTATGATTCTCTCTTGGGATTGCATATTCTATGATTTTGATAAAATGTATAGTATCCACCATTATACATATGTAGGTATATGCATATATCCACCATTATGGTATCATACAAAATAGTTTCAGAGCCTAAAATCATCTGTGTTCTGCTTATTTATCTTTCCCTCTGCCCTCACTTATAGAAACCACTGATTTTTTTTGCAGTAAACATTCTGGTGTCTGGATGTATCACAGTTTATTTGTCCATTCACCTTCTGAAGGGTATCTTGGTGGCTATCAATTCTGGTAAGTTGTTCTGTACGCATTGCTTTAAGCTTGTTTGGGGGAAATACCACCTTCTATAACGTATTTATTTTAGAAATATTTAGAAATATTTTATTTAGAAATCTTTTTAATATTTCTTGCAAGGCAGGTCTGCTGGCAATGAATTTCTGTAATTTTTGTTTGAGAAAGTATTTCTTCTTCACTTTTAAAATGTAATTTTGTAGGGTACAAAATTATAGATTGATGGGTATTTTCCCCCTCAACACTAAATATTTCACTCCACTCTCTTGTTTGCATGATTTTCTGAGAAGATGGATGTAATTCTTATCTTTGTCCCTCTATAGATTATGATATTTTTTCCTCGGGTTTTTTTTCTGAATTTTTTTCTATATCTTTGATTTTCTGTAGTTTGAATATGATATGCCTTGGTGTAGTTTTTGGCATTTATCCTGCTTTCTATTCCCATGATTTGGTATCTGGTATTAATTTGGGAAAGTTTTCCATCATTGTTTCAGATAGTTCTTCTATTCCTCTCTTTCTTCTTCTGGTATTTCCATTACTTGGTTGTTCTACCTCTTGTAATTATTCCACAGTCTCAGAGTAGTCTGTAGTTGTTTTTTTTTTTTTTTGTTTGTTTGTTGGTTGATTGGTTGGTTGGTTTTTCAGTCTTTTTCCTTTTGCTTTTCATTTTGGAATATTTTATTGTGATACCCTCCAACTCAGAGATTCTTTAGTCAGATGTATTAGTGTCCAGTTTCCTAATAAGCTCATGAAAGGCTTTCTTCATTTCTGTAGAGCAGGTTTTGTTTGTGTGTTTGTTTTTATTGTGGTTTTATCTGTAGCATTGCTTTTTGACTCTTTATTAGAATTTCCAAATCTGTGTTTACATTGCCCATCTGTACTTACATACTGTTTACTTTATCCACAGATCCCTTAGCATATTAATCCTGGTTGTTTTATATCCCCAGTCTTATATCCCAACATCTCTGCCATGTCTGGTTCTTATGCTTGCTCTGTCACTTCTAATGGTGTTTTTTGTCATTAGGTATACATTGTAATTTTTAAAAATAGCTCTCCATGATAAAACAGGTAAAGGAACTGCTGTAAATAGGCCATTGGCAATGTGGTGGTGAGGGACGGGGAATGGAAGTGTTCTGTAGTCCATTGTTAAGTCCCAGGCTTTTAGTGAGTCTCTACCTCTGGAATGTGAACTTCACAAGTGTTTCTCAGGTTTTTCTCACCCCTAATGTGGGAGAGGCCAGCAGGGTGAGCTGGATTTTGGTATTTCCCATTCACGGTCTCTTAGGCTGGTAACACCCCAGCAGCTTAGGTTCCAATTAACCAGCTTTATCTAAGGAAAATCATTATGAAGAGGCTAGAATGTTCTGGAGTATTTCAAAGTGTTCTGGAGTGTTCCGAATCTTTCCTCTCTCTTTGCCAGAAGCAAAGGGGGAATATGCTCTGATATTGACTGTGGGATTCTGGTCAGTCTCACAAAACTGTGAGAAACTATCTGCTTCCCTATTTTCCCAGGAAGATTTTAACTCTCAAACTTGTCTACATTGAGCCTCTAGCCATTCCTCAGTTACAGTTCATGTTTTCCTATCTCAGCACAGGTATCCATAGCTATTCCTCTCTCAGTCTCTGTTCCAGTAACCCCCAACTCCCTTTATTCACCTGTCTGCCTCTTCAGTCTTGAACAGTGATTTGTACAGCCTTCCATCTCTTATAAATTCAAGATTTGTTAGAGTCTAAGTCCGGAATGTTTTATAGTTTTTAGAAAGGAGTGGCAACTTCCAGGCTCTTTATATGAGCAACTAAAAACCAGAAGTCCACTTAATTTCTTGAATAGAATAATTCAAAAAATACAGAAGTCATGTGTAAGTGTGTCAAAATTATATAGAGCCACTAATAAAAAAAAATGGTTCTTGAATGAGTATTCTGTGATTTCTTTTTAAAACAAATTACCTAATATGCTAAATTTTCATCAAGGTTTCTGGTAGTTTATTCTTTATTTATTTACCTACCTTCTGGTACTTTAACCAGGGAAATTACATTGCTATATAATGTATTTAATAAAAGATTTTACATAGTCCTGTTAAGATCTGGAACAAGACAAAGATGTTGCTACAAACAATAATTATTAATCTTGCACTGGAGGGCTTGGCTAGCATTATAAGATACAAAAGCAAAACTTACCAAAACAGACAGTCGCTACATCAGTGTGACTACTCCATATGCTTTCTAAGACACATTGTCAAGAGTAAACGACACCTGATATCATCCCTTTATACTTAGTTTTAGATAATGCTGCTGCTGCTGATTTTCTTTTATAGACAAATCTTATATCCAGAAAACTCTAAAAACTAAACATTTGGGGGAACTTGTGGTAAAATCCTGTCCTGACCAGTTCTTATTTGTTATCAACCTCTGGAATGGACTCATAAGAAGCTATTTATAGGGATGCCTGGGTGTCTCAATGGGTTAAAGCTTCTGGCTCCGGCTCAGGTCATGATCCCAGATTCTGGGATCATGGCCCACATTGGGCTCTCTGCTCAGTGGGGAGACTGCTTCCCTTCATCTCTCTCTGCTTGCCTCTCTGCCTACTTGTGATCTCTGTCAGTCAAATAAATAAATAAAATCTTTTTTTTAAAGAAGCTATTTATATTCTTTATTCTATTTTGTATTAAAATTCATATATTTTTGCTGCAGAATTATTCATGTGGGCTTCCCTAGAACCCATACGGTTTTTATGTAATATGTAGTATATAATCCTTATTACTTCACAATCTTAATTCCATGGCACCTATGACTCTGAGGATTTCACATAAGCAACCTAATAAAGCAAACACTTATCAATAGTATATTTTTATAATCTTCAAAACTGTGCTGCTGTTAGATAGATTCTAATACTATTGCCATTTAACAGATGAGAAACATGAGTGGCAGAGAGGTTAAATACACACCTAAAGGATACAGAGCTTGTAGGTAGTACAACTGAGGTTTAACTCGGCAGCCTGGATCAACAGCTCATCTCTTCTACTGCTGCTTTCACTAATGGTGAGTGGGGGGCTGCCAGTGACAAGGTATTATTATCTCAGGAATGCGATTGAGTTCTAACTCCAGTGTTTTTGTTTTTAAAGATTTTAATTATTTGAGAGAGAGATAGACAGAGTGAGAGTGAGAGAGAGAATGAGATGGGAGAAGGTCAGAGAGAGAAGCAGACTCCCCATGGTGCTGGGAACCTGATGTGGGACTGGATCCAGACACCCTGGAGTCATGAACTGAGATGAAGGCAGTTACTTAAACAACTGAGCCACCCAGCTGACCCCAATTCCAATTATTATGGATTCCTGTGGCACACAACCACACCATACCTGCTGGGTGTTTGAGGTCTTGCTATGCTTTTTTTTTTTTTTTCTGGACCCCTCTCAGGAAAGTGAATGCCCAAAAATGCTGTGATTCGGAGTATGGGGCTACACAGAGCAGAAAGCCAGGACCTAGCTTCGTGGTTTTCAGCCATTTTTCCCTAATGGATGTCTGGGAACTCTGAAGGATCCTGGCCCCACCTATTCTTCTTGTGACCCTCAAGATCCTCAGATCACGCTGTCACACCTGGGATTCCATCCCACTTCACCACTTGAACACGTTTAAGCCATAACTGTCCCCCATAGTAGTCGACTCCTAAGTGTTCCAATAAAGCACTTCGTTGTCACTAAAAACTTTGCAGTAGGCTCCTTTAGGTAGGTGCCTCCTCTCTGCTGTATCCACAGTCATATAACCCGCACAACTTATTCCCACCCATGCCACTCAAGCTCTGAAGCTGCTGCAGGCACCACAGTGAGATCTAGAGGTTGCTCTTGAGGTGGTTCAGGATCTTCTTCTGTGGCTGGTGCAGTTGGTCCAAGAAGAGAAAGTTTCATCACCATGATTGACTTTTCATGTCCCTCCTAAATAATGAAAAATTTTCCCACCACTCAATGTTCTCTGAGTCCATGAAGCAATCCCTGGAATGTCTCCCCTGATGGCAGGTCATGGGTATAGGGATCTGAGAATATTCATTACTCCTGGACTATCAGTTGATGGAGACTTGCACTGTGTGGCCTACGCTGTTCTGTCCACTGGTCTATATCCACCACATCCTGTCCTCCTCACCTCAGCATATGTCCTCCCTCTGCCCATCCCCTCCAGCTTGTGCTCTTTACCCTCTAATAAAGAAATAAAATCCTGAGAAAATTAAATAAAAGATTGAGCGTAAAAGTGTACACTTATGCCTTCAAGACCTGACAGGAAACACCCTCCTTTGTGTATTTCTTTGTCATCTTTCCTCTTGTGCTGATAGCATCAGAGGTACATGACAACCCAGAGAGTGAGAAGGCCCATGGTGGAGGGACTCTGCGTTCCTGAAAGACCACATAAAGGATTTCAGTCTCCTAATCTAAGAGCCCCACAACACAGTCATGGGGGGAAATCTGTGGTAACATGCTACCAAAATTTGGAAAGTTACTTGGCAATTTAGCATAATGTAATATACCTACACATGTTGATATCACCAAGTTAACTTCAAGAGCTATCAGTCAAAAACTTTTAAAAGTGAACAAAAACTCACTTGGCTTCCTCAGACAATACGATACTTGATCTCTGGGTTATGAGTTTGAGCCCCACATCAGGCATAGTTTACTTAGAAAACAAAAACAAAAAAATGAAAAAAAAGGACTTACACATGAGCAAAATCAATGAGGCTTAAATGATGGAACTGTTCAGTGTTGGGATGGATCCTGTCTCCCATTAATTCAGCCACTGGGCACTGCACACTCAGGTGGTGCCAGTGCTTATCAGCTAACCAGGTTCTCTGTCGAAGAACTCAGAGACTAGAGGAGAAGATGGAGAAAAGAGCAATTGCTCCATAGGAAAAAAGCAAGGGTCTACAACTAAGTCCTGAGCTCCACCAAGTGAGGGGTTTGACAAGGCTATGCTGAGATGACGTTGAAAATTCCTGTGTCAAGAAAAGAAGGAGAGAGCCCTGCACAAATATGAGTGTATTCAACCTGGAAGAGGACACTGTGGAGCAGAGCATTGTAGGCAGAATTTGATGTGCCCATAGTGGAGGTTAGAAAGGAGGACAGGGTGGGCAGAGTAAGCTGAGGAAGAGAGAAGAGAGGGAGGGTAGGAGCGCCAGGGCCTGAGGCATTTCAACAGTATCAGTGCCCTTCTCTCAGTACTATGTGACCACATTTCCACACACTCAGTGGTTGAACAAGTAAACACTGTCTCCCGGTCTCAGGGGATCAGAAATCCAGCAGTGCTTAGCTGAGTGCTCCTTCCAGAGTCTCTCATTAGGTGGAGGCTGTTGACAACACCAAGGGAGGACCTGTTTCTCTGAGAACCTGAGCTCACTTAGGGGCATTGGCCAGATACAGCCCATCTCAAAAACCTGAGTTCTTCTGTCTGATGTTGACCCACAGTGTTAGGCCACATGCATATATCTGTATCTTGATTCAACCTAAGGGCTTGTACTCCAGTATGAGGATCTGATAGAGAACATGGGTCAGAGTCAACATGAGGCTGGGCAATGACCTTTTATAACTAACTCTCAGCAGGGATTCTGGGTCGTGTTGCCATTTTCTGTGGAATGGAAGTGAATCATTAAATCCAGACCACACTCAGGGGAGGGGGTTACACAAGGATATATGCAGAGGATTTGGGGAACCAACATACCCCTGAGGGGAGAAGGTGATGATCCCTGCGTGGTTCATGCCTTGCCCAGAATCAGAGTGGTAAGTAAGCATCCAGCTCTTTGAGTATCTTCCAAGTTGGGGTCCTGGTGCACCTAGACATTCACTGGGCCTCTGGAAATGGTTGTCTAGAAGGAAGTACCTATATACGTGGAAATGGTATTGGGCTGAGGGTGATCATTGATAACCTGGAAAGGAGACATCTGCCCATGTTGTGGTCTCAGGAGTACCCCAGGTTATGGCAACCCACTGAATGGACCCCCTATCCACAATACTCCTATTGGAAAGGAGGTAATGGCTTGCATCCCAGGACAGGCACTCTCTAAGCTTAAGGGTGCATTCTGACCATAAAGGGCCAAGACAGCAATCCCTTCTTTAGGGTTTGCATTGAAAATTAGAAGCTAAGATCTTGTGAATCTATTACCCACGCGTTGTAGGTGGTGCTGTCATCTTCTGGGACTCCAGAATGTGAGCACTGATGAACACATGTGTGCACACAGGAGCGAGAGTGCATGTGCACACAAAAACACACAAACCGGTAGGGACTGTGGGGTGGCATCTGACTAGTAGCAGATTCAAAGGAGTTGATAGGAGGAAAGAAATTTGGTCGGAGGTATTTCCTACATGTGACACTACTCCTCTAACATAGATATTATCGAACATATGGCTGTGGATATATGGTAGAAGGATATGCTAGAATCATCCGTATTTTACAGAGAAGACCATCCCTGTCATGCACAATGGCTTATCTAGGGTCAAAGACAGGTAAGAATAGATAATTGTGTCTGAAACCAGATGTGTTTCCAAGCTGGGGCCCTGGCTGCACCCAGATCTTCCCTGGGGCCCTGTGGAGGGGAGTGTGTTGGTGTTACTATGTACAGATGTGGCCTTGCATGCAGAAAAGGAATGAGGAGATAGCAAACCAGAGCACTGTTTGCTTAGGTGTCAAACCAGGAGTGGACTCCAGTAAGGGATCCCAGGCAGTGATGTCACATCCTTGAACACAGACCCCAACAGAACTTGGAAGCCCTGCAACCAGGCACCCACATTCTAGTGTAGTCCAGTATCAGGGTTACTTGGCTAGAGACATCTGATATGGAAAGATGTTCTCTTGCTGCTTGCCTAATTTCCGGGGCTGTGGCTTCCTGAAACCCCAAGGGAATGGCTTTTTCACATGCTGCAGACATTGGCCCGAAACCTCGCCCCAAATACCTCAGGGCATTTAGCAGGAGGTGCCATAAGATACTTAATATTGAGCAGACTAGGCGATGCCCAACGCTATAAACCATCTAAGGGCAGCACCATCTCTTCCTCTTGAGTTTTAGGGAAAGAGGAATATGTGGGGGTTCCCGACCAAGGGCTGTAGTAGGTTGAGCACAGTGGATACCCTGGTGATCCCTTCTTGTTCACACCAATGTCATGGTGGGCAGGGTAGAAAAAGGATTCCTGAGGTGTCTCTCACCAGTGCCAGAGCCCATCCAAGATCCTGAAGCTGTGCCACGTTTCTCTCCTTGATGGACGTGTGTGCATACTGGGATGTGATGTGTCTGGAATGGAGTGCCCTTGGTCTATAAATCAGCAAAGGCATCCAGACAGGGCTCTGAGGCCTCCTGCCTGGTTGCCAGGCACTGTCTTTACAGACCTCTAGAAAGGAGATGGGGCAGGAGCTGAATGATAAGATTCCCATCTATACCTCCTTGAATGAAAAGGAGGTGCCCCACACTGCCAACAGAGTCCAGCACTAGTTCAAGATGAGTGCACGTGTTGGGGAGATCCCATTCCAAGGGCGCCAATGCAGAACAAAGGAACCCACTTACTAGAAGCCAGCCTGGGATCCTAGGGTCCTGTAATCACATGCACCTCCAACCCATCTCTTCCTGAAACTTGCCCATCTGGTCCTACCCACACCTTGGAAAGAAGCAGAGTCATTGTCCACTTATTTATAAGAATATAATTAAAGAGACTTTAAACCATGTCTCATCTCATTTATCTAGAGTTCTATTGCACTGTGCTATGCATTTTCCTACCTCGTGCTCCCAGGTGTCCCCATTGGCCCAAGATGTCTTCCCCAAGTTCTGCAAGTCTTGCAAATGATCATGGTGAATTGGGAGACTTTTATCCAAAGGGACCTTCAGCCCATGGTACTCTTTTTCTTGTTCTGCCCTTTTGTTTTGATGGAACACATCTTTGGGGTCCCTCTAGGGTTAGGATCAGGGGCTCCACTGTGCTGCACACCATTCCAAAAGGCCAGTCATTTTTCACAACCATTGAGCTCTTTACTGAAAGAGGAATTTGATGTGATCCCCTTCTGTTGCCAACGCACAGTGCTGTATCCTACATCTTTCGTGCCCTAGTATCCTAAGACCTCTCACCTAAAACATCTCTTTGTTCTCATCTCAAGAATGGTCAGAAATCACAGGATTCATGCCATTCATGCAGGATGGTGCTATCAGTACTCAGCTATTTGGGGCTCTGATGATTAGAGGTCGCATCCACAGGACACTTCATGTGATGACCCCTGTCAACCTCTAGATATGTGTGCATTTTCTCCATATATGATGAGGTTAGCAGAGCCCAGGAGAATTTGAACGTGTGAGTATTCTTCAGCTGATAAAGGAAGGCCCTCCCTCTCCACCAGGGTAGCGAGGTACTGTGAATTAGAGGGCCTGCTGGAACTTCACCCACAAATCTGTTATTCCTGGTTTAGGGTAAATGTCTGAGAACTTTTTCTGGAATATGGGAAGGTGTCCTGGGGCGATGGTTGGTGTGTGACCACTGTGGAAAAGCATAGTGAAATGGAGGACAGCTTCAAACCCTAAGAGGGTCATTCTTCATCCCTGCCCCCTCCCAGCCCTATCTCTACCCCAAATTCAGGACCCTGAACTGACGATTAGGAGCCATCACACAGCAGTCTGTTATAACCTGAACATTTGGTGCTCAGAGGGTGCTCAGGAGACACTGTGAGAGGTCAGGTACCACACAACCCACATCCTGTGGGAGATTAGTGTCAGTGGAAGAAGACCCACTCATGGTATCTAGTAAATAAGGCAGCACATGGGTACAAGAGGTAACATTTGAGGTATTGGGAGGGTCCTGGGAAGGCCTGGCTAGAGACAGAGTACTTTGTTCCCTCCTTGATTGAATCTTTACAGAGCAGTGGTGTGTGCAGTGAGGGTAAATAAGAGGCCAGACACCACTCCTCCCTGGGTACATGCAGTTGAATTCAAGTGGCAAGTGAGCAAGGAGAGAGAATGAGGAGTGTGTCCGGTTCCCCTAAGAAGGACAGAAGTGCTCATACCATTGATCAAGGACTCCCACTCATAACACCTTTTTGCCAGCCTGCCCTCCGTGACCAGGCTTGTCCTGGGGAGGACTGACAGATAACAGGTGGAGAAGGTTTAGTACTTGTCTCTGACAGGAGCTGGAAATCCAGGGGCCTAGTTTCCCTGGGATATTGGTATGGATGGGTGCCCTGTCCTTTGATGTCTCTGCCTACTTGCCTGTCCTCAGGGCCATCTATTCCATCTTGAGCACATGGCTGGAACAATATTCTGGGGATTGTTTCCAGCCCCCTGAATTTCCCATCCTGTATATGCTGTTGGCATACATGGGGCTCAGTATGCCAGGCCTGGAGTGCAGTGCCCAACTTCTGCTCTCACAGCTGCAACACCATGAGCTCACGAAGCGAGAGTCTGGGGGTGAGGAGGTCTGGGGGTGACTGATGTGGGCCTGAGGAGGAGACAGCATGGACCACACTGAGTAAGTCTCCACAGATTGTTATTGGTCTGAGAGGAGTGAGTAGTCTCAGATCCCTGTCCCCATGGGCTTCATTTGGAGAGACATTCCAAGGATTGGGTCTTGAATGCAGACCACATTGAGTGGTGGGAAAAGTTTCTTTTATGTATGAGGCAAAAGGGAAGTCAGTCGTGCTGATGATGCTTTCTCTTCTTGGAGCTACAGCACCAGCCCTAGAGCAAGATCCTGATCCATCTCAGGAACCCATACCAACTCCCACTCTGGCACCCACTGCACCTTTGGAGCCCGAGCTGGCCCACCCCATCCCTGCTGCTGTGGTTCACCAGTCAGGAAGAGCAGTGACATCACCTGCCCTGGTGGGGCTAGTGTGGGTGGTAGTCAGAGCTCTAATTCATGCTCCAGATTTGGAAGAGCCAGCGGCCCCTTTGCCTGACCTTGAGGTCCAGCAGTTTCCTGCCCCTGCTCCTGGAGTTCCTGAATGGCCTGAACCACCACATGCCTCAGTGGAGCAACAAGGCTCAATCCCTGAGCAGCAGCTGTTGCAGGCTGTAGCCCCAAACAATGCCTTCCCCTACCCTGTCATTGCCTTCTTTGTAATATTTGTGTTTTGTATCACCTGTATAATGATTTAATAGATTTTGTTCATTAAATAAAGTAGAATTTGAGTTTACATTAAAATTTTAATCAGATCCGTTTCAGTGTTATAGCAATGTCTCATTAGGTACATTCAGAGTTTGGCACAACCATTTAGTTCTATGACATTTCCATCACAGAGACATCTGTGCTGCTAATCGCTCACTGCTCATTCCCTCACCCCAGTCCCTGAAACCACTGCTCTTCTCTCTGTCTCTGGTACGTACTTTACTTGTCTCAGATATTCATGTGCCTGGAATCCTACAATATGTCCTTCTCTGTCTGTCTGCAGAACATAAGTGCGATACACATTTTTTAAATTATGCAAATAACATTTTATTACAGAGGAATTTTCCTGAAAGAACAAAGATCATGGGAATCTCCAGAATGAACTATTTTCATTATCTGTGATAGGGTTCCCTTTCATAAGGATGCCTTGAAAAGCAGAAATCACAAGAGAAATGTCTGGGTCCATGAGCCACCTTTCAATTCTTTCATTTTCCTGGGTAGGCTTTGTTTAAACTAGTCTAATGGGCATATTATAAAATATTAAAATCATATCTTAAATATTATCATTTATGCTAACAAGTTAGGTAATGAAGTAAATAGTTTTTTAGGTTTTATCCAGACAATATTTATTTAGTAAATAATGGTTTAATTGTGAAAGAAGAAGACTCGTTCCTTTTACCAAGAAATAACCAACCATAACACATGGTGTCCGTCTTCCCTGCCTTTCCCTCTGAGTGTAGTGTGTGTGTGTGTGTGTGTGTGCGTGTGCACGTGCATGTGTGTGTCAGAGTGGGGGTAGGAAAGGTTCTAGGGCAGCACTCTTGTTCTACATGATGTCCGCACAGTGGACAGGCACTGTTGCTGCTGTCCCCTTGGGCATTCACAATGACAGCACTGAGCAGCCCCATCTGTTGAACAGCTAAGCCATTTCCAATTATTTGACTCTCATAATGTAAGTGATAAGCATGTCAGTGCCATAAATCTCTGTTTCTCTACAAATGATTCCTATAAACACCAATACTAGAACACATGTTAACCACATTTTTGGGGCACTGGCTGCTGGCTCCTCTATGCTCTATTTATTAAGGTGAAGCATTGCTTTGGGAAGGAAGGATCCGGATTCTATAGATGAGACCTGAAATCATGAGGACAAGCCACCAGTGATGCCATCGGAGTATCGGGAGTGACCATAGAGAATGGAAGAGTCTGCCCACAACCCACTCTCATATGTCCTCTCCCATAAGCTTCCCTGTCTTGTGTTCTGGAATAAACCTCAATCATGCCCAGTCTCCTGACACTCTCCAGCCACTCCAGCCCCTCGTGCTTCTTAACTCAGATGCTAACTAGAGCATCCAGACCAAGCTCGATGCCAGCAGAGGGGTGCAGTCCAGGCCACTCCTCTCAGCTTGCTCCTGTCATTCCTGGATGAACTCCATCCTGTCTGGGAGGAACCTCTAAAGACAGTGCAGATCAGTGGGTTCCAGACAAGTGTTCATGCAGATGTAGTTTTAGTGGCAACAGCAAGAACAACTTGAACTTGTGTGAGCAAGACAGGCCTTTACAAAGCACATTGCCTGCTCATGGAAGTTGCAGGATGGACAGAGCCTCAACCAGGGGCTTTGACACTGGACATAGCTCATCCACTCATTCACACCCCTCAGGATGCTCTAGCTGTGACCCCCTGACCCTGCCAACCCCAACTTTGGTATCTCTCCAGATAAGTTTGTCTGAGAGAGGGTACTGTGCTTCCTGCTGAGATCCCTCTCCTCCTTCAAGTCAGGTGGGGGGAGTCCACTTGATCTGATACTCTATTAGAGGCCATCGTCATAAATTCCTTTCTTCTCTGCCATAACATGGAGCTAACCAGGCACAGAAGATATCCTCAGAGAGAGGACATTTGGGGCTCTCCCTGCAAGAAGAGAGT
Organism: Meles meles; assembly: GCF_922984935.1. NCBI lineage: Eukaryota > Metazoa > Chordata > Mammalia > Carnivora > Mustelidae > Meles > Meles meles. Next base: position 86,661 of record NW_025721285.1, on the reverse strand, counting down.
GAAAAACCAGTGAGTGGGACTCAGTGAAAGGAGAGCTCTGAGCACTAGGGGAAGGACTGTCATGGGCCAGGTGTTGCCATATTGGTCAGTGGCACAGGCTTTGTGTTGGCTTCTAGGAAGTGGCGAGGCTTCCTCCTACCAATAGGTCCATCAAAAACCCAAATGACATCCATAAAATACTTTCAACTCCAACCACGGAAAGGTAGTGGGACCCGGGCAGTCAAGGAAGCCTAAGATTCTTTGTACCAAGGATTACATGGGAGGGGAAAAGTGGGACAGGCTAATGGAACTGTGGGAAGCTAATTTCCCTGCTTTGGGGAGAAAGAGCCCCATCACAAGCCCCCCCCCAATATTTGTTCCAAAAACAGGTGACAGTTCCGGGGGCTCCAGCCTGCCAGTCTCCACACTGAGGATTGTCCATGTCCAAGACTCAAGCTCTGGCTAACATTCTGCCCCACGGCTGGCCTGGGTCTGATGGATGAGACCCAGTGTTGTGGGATCCCATACTGGAGGAGATGAAGGCTTTCTGAAAGGACAACTGAGTCAGGGGAGCCTGGATTGGCAGGCTGAAGGGACACAGTAAGGCAGAGTCCCAGAGCCCATGACAGGAATGTGCTCCCTGTGAGCTAATTTTAGCAGGTAAAGCTAAGGATTATGAGTATCTTTTTAAAGCATGCATCACATTATTCAATCCCCCTAACAATTCCATGTGGAAGGTAGAAATGCTGCCTCTGTTTGATGAAGAAGGAAACCAAGGCTTTGAGAAACTGCATCTTTCCATAATCCATACTGAGTCACAGGCTGTATTTGAAACCAGGGCTTGCCAACGTTGTGGGCCCAACCTCACAAGAAGGTTGCATCCAGTTGCTTCAGAAGAGACTTCTCAACTCTGAGGTTACATGAGCCTTTGTACTCAGGGAGAAACCTCATCCTGCCTAGACAAATGCTGACAGTTACTGGGAAAGTCCTCAGTGCCAAGTCACAGCATCATCAGAAAACAGATCCAGGACAAGCCCAAGTCAGAAGTGGTATCACTGCACCTTGAGTTCAATGAGGTCTCCAGGCCTCGGGGTTGGATGTGGAGCTTTGTGCATTTCTGAGTTCCAGGAGTAAGCTGTGTGGATGGAATACAGAGTCCAATGGCAGAGAGACAGCAGTTATAGCCCCTGCTCAGCCTCTTTTTAGCGGGGCGACACCAAGCAGGGCTCTGAAGCTACAGACCCCATCCTTAAACCTGAGAATGTAATGGGTACTGCTAAGTGGGATGTAGAAAGAAATGACTTGTACAATTCCTGCCTGGTGCCTGAGAGCACGTGTAGAGTGCAGAGGAAAGGCATCCGTGTCAGTGACCAATTTACACACTTGTTGGTTCTGTTGTCATCCTTAAGAAACAGATGCCAAAGCTAAGGTCAGGAAGATTTCTTCATAGGCTTTCTTCTCTGAGGTTTATAGTTTTAGCTCTTGAATTTAGATCTGTGACTCATTTGGGGTTCATTTTTTGTCTCCTCTGAGGGGAGGGTCCATAGGCCTTCATTCAGTCATTTATAATTTTGTGTATTGGTATGTGTAAGAACGGATGCACTTTAGTCACTGTAGTACCTTAGGTTGTCACTTTTAGGGAGTTGTCAATAGATCCGCAAGAATCTGTAGATTGATATTTATTCTATCCTTCAAGAAATTCTCTGAGATTATGAAGGAAGTCCAAAAGGAGGTTAACTTGTATCTTCTGCAGGGGTGGAGCAGTTTCCTTGTTAAGAGTACACACCCCCTTCTGGTGGCCACAGGTGACATTGCAGGAGTTCCCTGAACTGTCTGCAAAACAAGCCAGTGGAGGTTGGGCATCTTCAAGGATTCACACAGAGATCAGAACAGTTCCATAGAATGCAACGTTTTGAAATGTGTCTTCTAGGAAATCTGTGGAAAATGGGCTTTTTCCCAAATGCACTATTTTGAGAAATATTTTCTGAGTAGCTGAGTCAGGCCCTGGGTTCCAGGATAGAAAGTAGGGAGAATGGTGGATGCTTTCCAAGAGGCACAGAATGAATGGTGGGATAGTATGGTAAGTAACTGGTCCATACCACAGCTCTGTATATCTGGTCGAAAGAAAGCAGTAAAAGAAAACAAGCCATATTTATGGATTCCTTTACTTACACTAAACATACAGTATTTTAGACAATTTGAAAACTATCACTCTGCATATCGGTATCTTCTTTTCCCAGTTAGATGACATCAACTTATATTCCCAGCTTGTTTTTTTTTACTTCTTATTAGAAAATGGTGTCATATATTGAACTCTTAATGACTCTACAAAAATCCTTCTAGAACTAACATACGAATTATGTCCTAAACTGAAGGACTCAGATTCTATATACAAAAATGAGTTTCATCGCTATACACGAATAACAGGCTATCAAGGACAGAAATTAGGAAAATTATTTGTAATTGATAATCACTTAAAAAGAATAAAATACATAGGAATTATTTTCACCTGGAGGTGAAAGACCTGCATACTGAAAATTTAAATCATTAATGAAAGCATATGAGGAAGACAATACTCATGGAGCCCTAGAATATAAGTAATCCAAAGGTCCACACTGCATAAAAAATCTATATATTCAGTGCAAACCCCATCAAGATCTAATGGCATTTTTAGAAATAAAACCAATAATCCTACAGAGTGAATACTACCACAAAAGGCCCTGAATAGCCAAAGCCATATGGAGAAAAAACAAACCTGGAGGCATCATGCTTTCTGAATTCAAAGTGTATTACAAAGTTGTAGAAATGAAAATCGTATGGTATTGACATGCAGACAGACCACAGATCAATGGAACAGAGTAGAAAACCCAGGAAAAAGCCCACAAATATGTAGTCAATTGATTTCCAACAAAAGCTCCAAGAATATAAAATAGGCAAGCAACAGTATTCACAGTAAGTGCTTTGGAAACACTGGGCAGGCTCAGGTAAAGCAATGCAACTGAATGTCTATCCACCCGATCCACAACAATGAAGTCACAATGTGGCAAGAACTTCAACAAAACAGCTACACCCATAAAACATCTAGCTGGAAATTGGGCAGAATGTTATTAACACCCCTGCCTTTTTATAATAAGCTCCATGACCAAAATTTGAACTCCAGATTCTGAGATCTAGAGTCAGATGCTGTGCTGACTGAGCCAGGCAAGAACCTATTAAAACTATGCAGCACAGAGGTGTCAGAGGAGATCTTTTCATTCATCGACTTAACACAATTTTGGGGGAAGAATGTTTCCTGAGTTCCTTCTTGACACTGATTTTTGGGTTTGACATCAGAAGCAAAAGCTACAATGAAAAACAACTGGGACTGCATCAAACTGAAAGCCTTCTGTGCAGCAAAGGAAATCTCCAGTCATCAACACATTGAAAAGATAACATACTGAAGAGCAGAAAATATTTGCAAATTACCTAACTGATAAATGTCTCATATCCAAAATATTGAAGAACTCATAACACTCAATAACACAAAAACAGATAGCAGTTACAAGATGAGCAGAGTTCCGACTAGATTTTTTTTAAAAGAAAACACAAAGAGGGCCAACAAATACATGAAGAGATGTTCACCAACCCTTATCACGAGGGAAATGCAAATCAGAGCCCAAAATGATGTCACCTGTCACCTGTCGCCTTTCAGAATGACAAGTATCCAGAAGACCAAACAAGAATTTTGGACAAAATGTGGAGGAAAGGGAACTGCGCTCTATTGGGCTGTAGGGGGATTGTAAACAGACTCTGTTGGTAGGACTATAAATGGGTGCAGCTACTATGGAAAACAGTGTCAAGATTTCTCAAGAAATTCAACAGAGGGGAACCCGGCTGACACAATCAGAAGAGTGAATGACTCTTGATCCCAGGGTCACGAGGTTGAGCCCCATGTTGGTGGTAAAAATGTACTTAAAAATAATATAGAATACCCATATCATCCAACAATTCCCCTCTTATGCATTAGAATGAAGCCAAGTCTTTTCTCTGCTACAATGAAGGTGTATAGGGTGTCGAGGTGGCTCAGTCATTAAGCATCTGACTTTCACTCAGGTCCCACATTGGGCTCCCTGCTCAGTGGAGAGACTGCTTCTCCCCTTTCCACCCCCCCTGCTTGTGCTCTCTGTCTCTGTGTCCTTCTCTCGGTCAAATAAATAAATAAAATCCAGTCACCCATTCCCAGGGCTTAGCTCTGGAATCCCTCTCTTGGAGGGACACCTGAGGCAGAAAACAGGACTCCTCCTTTCCAACAGAATGACACTGACCTTTTAGGAGCTGGGCCATATCCCCAGAGAGGGAGACTCGTCCATGGCCCAGGAGGCCACCCCTCCATTCCACTGCCATCCTTGACACAAAATCCAAAGACGAAAGCCTGAGCGACCACCTCCAACTCACCCTTCGTTCATATCCCGAGGAGCTCCCATCACGGTCTGTAGATCAGGCCTGCCAAGCATCGGCCCCAAACCTAAGCCGAGTTTGTGTTTTCAGACTTCTGGCCCCACAAGCCTGGCCCACACACCCTGGGGCCCTTGGAGCCACACTGCAGGACTGTGCCTGCTCTCTCCAAGGAAACCGTGCCCTTTCCATTGGCCACAACCCTGCAGATTAGGAGAACCCTCCAAGGCCCATGAGGACATCCCGATCATGTAGGCAGCCCTGGACAAACAGGGGCATTCTGACAAGGGCTGAGCTACCACCTCCACTCAGACACGCAGACCGATGTCCCATGAGACAGAAGATTGAACTGGACAGGGCCCTAGCCCCTAATCCGAACCCTAGCTTTGGTTATCAGGAGTCTCTCCTCAGAGGCCTGCTTTTGAATACGAGCATGTGGGGATTCCCTGAGACACCAAACAGAACCTGTCTCGTCTCCACATGGGAAGCTTGCTCTTTGGAGCTGTGTCCAACCCTCCAGGTAGAAGAATCCTGTAGGGCCCCTGAGCCACCGCCACATTCCAAGGTTTTCATGGACACAAACCCACATTATGACTATCCTCAGGAGAGTCCAACTCAACTCCGTCCCCTGGGAAGCTCGCCCCAGAGCCAGCAGATTGAACCTGCCTTATCGCTCGGTGCCAATGGGAATGCAAGGTGGGGTGACCAGGCATCCATTCTTAGAACACTGCTCTTGAGTCTTTCCATATGGGGCGTCCTGGAGCCATCAATAAACGATCGACTGTCCCACAGACGGAAACCTGGAGGTTTGGAGCAGCTAACATCCTCTGATGGGGTAAAACCTCCATGGCCTCATGAGTACCCCCCCTTCATGTAAGAGCCATCATGGACACAAACCTCAGCCTGAGCCAACATCTGATACTCGCCCTGAAGTCAGATGCAGGAGATCTCCATTCAGCCTATGCAGAGTGGACCTGCCTTGCCCTCGGCCCCAAACCTAATGCTAGCTTGTGTTTTCAGACTTCCATCATCACACGCCTGGCCCAATAGCCCTCAAGACTGGGAACTCTGGAGGCACAACACAGCACTCTGCCTGCCCACCTGAAGGAAAACTTTGCCCTATGAAGTTGCCCAGAAACCCTAAATAAGGATCAACCTGCATGGGCCTCGACCACACCCCAATTTCATAGGCTGCCCTGGGAATTAATGCTCTGTCTGACACAGCCTGAGCCCAGATCTCCTGACAGATACCCAGAAACTGGCCGCACACCCAGGACATTGGACCTCCCATGGCCTTAGGCCGTCATCTCTTCCCAACCTGGGTTTTCAGGCATCGGAACCTACACCTTATCTCCCATCCCTGCACAGGGGGGAACCTGATGCACAAATCAGAACTCCTCTTTCCCCATGGCAAGAATCCTTGCTATTGGCATGGTGTCAAACCTGCAGGGTAGGAGAAACCAGCATGGCCCATGAGGCCACGCCCAAGCTTGAGAGCTGCCTTGGGCAAAAACACGCATTGTGACCCTCAGCGTGAGCCCCATGTTCACGTAAGGCCTCTCAGTGGCTGGACCAAGAGCCCGCTTATGGGGCTTGCCATGCCCCTAGGCCCCCAGTGGGAACCGGAGTTTGGGTGTTCCAGTCGCCCGTACCCAAGGCTCTGCTCTGGAATCCCTCTCTTGGAGGGACACCTGAGGCAGAAAACAGGACTCCTCCCTTCCAACAGAATGACACTGACCTTTTAGGAGCCGGGCCATATCCCCAGAGAGGGAGACTCGTCCATGGCCCATGAGGCCACCCTTCCATTCCATGGCCATCCTTGACACAAAATCCAGAGACAAAAGCCTGAGAAACTGCCTCCAACTCACCCTTCTTTCATATCCCAAGGATCTCCCATCATGGTCTGTAGATCAGGCCATGCCATAGCCTCGGCCCCCAAGCCTAAGCTGAGTTTGTGTTTTCAGAATTCTGGCCCCACAAGCGTGATCCACACATCCTCCAGGCTGGGGCTGTTGGAGCCACACTGCAGGACTGTGCCTGCTCTCTCCAAGGAAACTGTGCCCATTCCATTGGCCACAACCCTGCAGATTAGGAGAAACCTCCAAGGCCCTTGAGGACATCCCTATCGTGTAGGCCGCCCTGGGCAAACAGTGGCATTCTGACAAGGGCTGAGCTACCACCTCCACTCAGACAGGCAGACCGATGATCCCAGAGACAGAAGACTGAATCAGACAGGCCCCTAGGCCCTATTCTGAACCCTACCTTTGGTTTCCAGGCGTCTGTCTTCAGAGGCCTGCTTTCAAATACCACCATATGAGGTGTCTCTGAGGCACCAAACAGAGCCCCTCTTGTCTGCACATGGGAAGCTTGCTCTTTGGAGCTGTGTCCAACCCTCTGGGTAGGAGAATCATGCAGGGCCCCTGAGCCACCACTGTAGGGGCCTGGTTAGCCAGAAGAACTTATTTGTAAACCCCGGATATAGGGGTGGGAAAGGCCAGATGGAGACATCCAATCAGTGTGGTGCGCATATTTTTACTGTGGTGAGTTGAAATTTCATTGGCCACCTGTGTGTGGGCCAGGCTCTACCACCTCTATAAAGGTTCGTCTGTGAGGCTGGTGGGGGAGGGTAGAAGGAGGAGCTAGAATAGCCGTTGTGTTAGGCATTAGAATAACTGTTCGAACAGCCATTAGAGTAGCCGCCGGTAGCCGTTAGGGTAGTCGTAGGAGTGATAGCATCGGGGTTGTTGGGAGCATCGGTGCTTTGGGATCATTGGGAGTGTCAGGAGCGGCATTGCCAAACAGCAGCACTGCCAAGATCGGCCTCGCTGCTCCGAGCCATTGTCCCACTGCGAGCAGCCTCGCTGCCCCGAGCCGCGGATCTGCTGTGTGTGGCCTCGCCAGAAAGGCCTCGCCAGTGGCCTCAGCAAGTGGCCTCGTTGGCTAGCAGCTTCGGCTGGAGCGGCCTCCTCTGGATTGGCCTGGTCTTGGGAGGGGCCTCGTCTGGGATGCGGCCTCGTCGGGAGTGGCCTCATTGGAAGCAGCCTCGTCGGGGTCATCGTCGTCGCCTTTTCATGAGAGATGGCCCCTACTGTTTGGTTTGGTTTCTGATGCTTGATGTGAAATAAAGCTTTGCTTGACTTTTGCTGTGCATCAGTCTCTTTCCTTTGATCATGTACCCTAACACTGGGGGCTCATCCAGGATAAAACGATGAGAACAGAACACACACCGGAATTTCTGGGCAAAGACTCTGGAGGTATTGGGAACTTGTCTGTCTGTCTGGTTGCAGAGCTCCAGGGTATAGCCCATCAGGGAGAAGCTGGATGTGGCCATGCTCCCCAGGGCTGGAGTGGATGAGGCGACGCCCCATCCCTCTGCTGGTAGATCAACAGGGGGTTCAAGTCCCCCTAGACAGTCGGGGGTTCGAATCCCCCTGAGCATTTGGGGGGTTCGAGTTCCCCTAGATGGGTGGGTTTTCGAGTACCCCTAGGCGGTCGGGGAATAAAGAAAGCCCCCACCAGTGGTATGTTCTGGGTAAGAATTGTTGGGCCTGAAGATGGCGGGGAAGTAGGAGGAGGCACCATTTCTACCTGTACCCTAAAGTGAGCTGATTACTTACCAAAGAACTCTGACCACCCATGAAATCAGACTGAGATCAGAATTATACATGTCTGGATCTCTACAGGAGCAGAAGACACCAGTGGCAGGTAAAGCCCACTAGGAGCTTCGGACTGATATCGGAAGATAAAGAAAAGGGGGAGGGAGCCACCAGAGGTGACCGATTGGAAAGTAATACCCCAATACAAGAGTGCCCTGCATCTGGGGACCAGCATTAACTTGGAGTCTAGTTGAAAGTACTCAAAAAACAAAGAGCAAAGGATCGCGGGGGGAAATAGTGGGAACCTGGGCGGTTAGGGTCAGGGACCTAAGTCCCCGGACCCAGGACAGCCTCCCCTGGCACTGAGCCAGAGAGAGTGCAGCAGAGAAATCAGGTCTCCGTCCCTGAGCCGCCAGTGCACCTGACCCGCCAGCGCGCCCGAGAACGAGTGGGGTCTGGCTCCCAAGAGGGGCTGGGAGCCTGGCCAGACGGCAATCCTGAAATGCGCGCGTCCCACACCCTCCCTTGGGAGAGGTGCTCATAGGCGCTAGCCTGGATCTCTGGCATCTGGAAAAACCAGACATTCCCAGCCCGGGACAGCGGGAAAAGCTCAGTGTGCGATCTCTGCTCAGAACCTCTCTGGCGGTCTGGAGCTGCCTAGACAGCCACTGCTGCCCTGGTTTTGGGTACAACGAGGAGCTCCTGCATCCCCAGGGACAGTGACTCAGAACCGACTCTGCCAGCAGCTCTTGCAGAACATTCTGAGGCTTCTCTCTGAGAGGGAGGTCAGGGTGCAGTTTGCTCTCCTCTAAAACTCCAACAACCATCAAAAGCTGTCAAGGCAAGAGAAAACAGATGAAAGAACATAAAAACCCCCAGAGAACAAAAGCCTGAAAAAAACAGTTTCCTCAGAGCCCACCCCCTTGAGGGGAGCGGGAGGACCTAACTCAGGGAACATCATTGTCTGAAAACACACGTGGCAGTCCCCTCCCCCAGAAAACCAACCAGGAAGGAAGAAAAAAAAATACTACAAGAGAACAACCACCACTACTTCATAAATACAACTTTTATTTTTAACTCTTTGCCAATATTCTGGTTCTTTTTTTTTAACCATACAGATAATTTTTTAACCTATTTACCATCACACTGAGATGTCCAGTACATCAAAATCTTTAATAACCTTCTAACCTGAACTTTTTGATACATACACCCGTGTTTTTCTTTTGCTTTTCATTTTTTAAATTCTTTTTTAATTTTAACTTAGTTTAGTCTAATTTATTCTTTTTTAATTTTTATTTTCTACTATACATATAGAGTTAAACTTCAAGGTAATCCCCTTTCCCCAATCAATGCTACCTCTATAGGCAAACCAGTTTCTAATCCCCCTGTAACTTAGGAAAGTTGAGTCCCTTAACAAAAACATTAAGATACCTTCAGGAAGAATCAAAATAACCTTCCTCACCCACACTGAGAATTTATAACCATTCTCCCAATTTTTCCTTCTGTCAGTGTTTCTGTGAATTTGTGTTTGTCCTGATAATATATAAATCTTATACTTGGGGTTCTTTCTGATGAGGTTCTTCCCTTTTTTTGCTTATATATATATATTTTTTTCTCTTGTCATATACGTTTATCAGTCTTTTTGTTTGTCTGTTTTTGTTTGTATACTTCACAAATCTTACCTTGTGGCCCATTTGGGCTGAGCCTTCTCTTTTATCTTCCCTTTTTTTCCTCTCTCTCTCTCTCTCTCTCTCTCTTTCTTCCTTTTTTCTTTCTTCTTCTCTATTTCTTTTTCTTTTTTCTCTCATTTGGGTGGGGAACCCTGGTTGCACAGAAGCGTTCCAGGGTGCACCTTGACTGCACCACAATCGATAAGTCCACCTGCATCTGTTCAGTCATCTCTTACCAAAATGACTAGGAGGAGGAATACCCAACAGAAGAAAAATACAGAGGATGGACCTTCTGCAACAGAGCTAATGGCTATCGACATAGACAATATGTCAGAAAAGGAATTCAGACTAACAATTACCCAGGCAATAGCTAGGTTGGAGAAAGCCATGGATGACCAAACAGAATTGATTAGGGCAGAACTGAAAGCCACCAGGGATGATGTTCAAAATGCTCTCAATGAGTTCCAATGCAATCTAAATTCTCTAAAAGCGAGGGTAACTGAGACAGAAGATAGAATTAGTGATCTGGAGGACAAACAGATAGAGAGAAAGGATCAGGAGGAAGCCTGGAACAAACAGCTCAGAAGCCACGAAAACAGAATCATGGAAATAAATGATGCCATGAAACGTTTCAATGTCAGAATTATTGGAATCCCTGAAGGGGAGGAAAAAGAAAGAAGTCTAGAAGATATAGTGGAAGAAGTTGTCTATGAAAATTTTTCCAATCTCACAAATGGAAACAGCGTTCATGTACTAGAGGCAGAGAGATTTCCTCCCAAAATTTTAGATTCTCGAAAGTCCTCACGACACCTTATAGTTAGAATGAGGAATTATGTTTCACGACAGACCCTCTTAAAAGAAGTTAGGACAAAGAAGCTCCTTACATACAGAGGAAAGCCCATTAGAATAACGTCAGACCTTTCCACAGAGACCTGGCAAGCCAGGAAGGGCTGGCAAAATATATTCAGAGTACTACATGAGAAGAACATGCAACCAAGAATACTCTATCCAGCAAGACTGACATTTAAAATGGATGGAGAGATAAAGAGTTTCCAAGACCGGCAAGGCTTAAAAGACTATGCAACCACCAAGCCGACACTGCAGGAAATATTAAGGGGAGTCCTATAAAAGAGAAAAAAATCCCAAGAATATCATTGAACAGAAATATAGAAGCAATCTATAGACAGAAAGACTTCAAAGGCAACACGATGTCAATAAAAACCTATCTCTCAATAATCACTCTCAAGGTGAATGGCCTAAATGCGCCCATAAAACGACACAGGGTTGCAGATTGGATAAAACGACAGGACCCATCCATATGTTGTCTACAAGAGACCCATTTTGAACCTAGGGATACACCCAGACTGAAAGTGAAGGGATGGAGAAGCATCTTTCATGCCAATGGGCCTCAAAAGAAGGCCAGAGTAGCGATTCTCATATCAGATAAATTAGATTTTAAACTAAAGATTGTAGTCAGAGATACAGAAGGACACTACATAATTCTTAAAAGAACTATCCGCCAAGATGATCTAACAATTGTGAATATCTACGACCCCAATATGGGAGCACCCAATTACATAAGAAAACTATTACTCAAGATAAAGAGTCATACTGATATGAATACAATAATAGTAGGAGATCTTAATACGCCTCTCTCAGAAATAGACAGATCATCGAAGCAGAAAATTAATAAATAAATAAGAGCATTGAATGAAATATTGGACCAGATGGACCTCATAGACATATACAGAACATTCAACCCTAAAACAATAGAATACTCATTCTTCTCAAGTGCACAAGGAACCTTCTCCAGAATAGACCACATACTGGGTCACAAAGCAGGACTCAACCGATACCAAAAGATTGACTTTATTCCTTGCATATTCTCAGATCACAATGCTTTGAAACTGGAGCTCAATCACAAGGAAAAGTTCAGAAGGAACTCAAACACCTGGAAGCTAAAGACCACCTTGCTTAAGAATGCTTGGATCAACCAGGAGATCAAAGATGAACTTAAACAATTCATGGAAACCAATGAGAATGAAGACACTTCGGTCCAAAACCTATGGGATACAGCAAAGGTGGTTCTAAGGGGGGAATATATAGCCATCCAAGCCTCCCTCAAAAAAATTGAAAAATCCAGAATACACCAGCTGTTTCTACACCTTAAAGAACTGGAGAATAAACAACAAATCAAACCAACTCCACATGAAAGAAGGGGAATAATCAAGATTAGAGCAGAGATCAATGAGGTAGAAACGAGAGATACAGTAGAACGTATCAATGAAACTAGAAGCTGGTTTTTTGAAAGAATCAATAAGATCGATAAACCATTGGCCACACTAATCCAAAAGAAAAGAGAGAAAGCCCAAATTAATAAAATTATGAATGAAAAGGGAGAGATCACAACTAACACCAAGGAAATAGAAACAATCATCAGAAATTATTACCAACAGTCATATGCCAATAAGCTAAGCAACCTAGATGGAATGGATGCATTCCTGGAAAACTACAAACTCCTAAAATTGAACCAGGAAGAAATTGACAACCTGAATAGACCGATATCTAGTAACGAGATTGAAGCAGTGATCAAAACCTCCCAAAAAACAAGAGCCCAGGCCCTGACGGATTCCCTGGGGAATTCTACCAAACTTTCAAAGAAGAAATAACACCAATTCTCCTGAAGCTGTTCCAAAAAATTGAAGCAGAAGGAAAACTTCCAGACTCTTTTTATGAAGCCAGCATTACCTTGATCCCCAAACCAGGCAAAGACCCTACCAAAAAGGAGAATTTCAGACCAATATCACTGATGAATATGGATGCAAAGATTCTCAACAAGATCCTAGCAAACAGGATCCAGCAGCACATTAAAAAGATTATCCACCATGACCAGGTGGGATTCATCCCTGGGTTGCAAGGTTGGTTCAACATTCGCAAATCAATCCATGTGATAGAACAAATCAATAAGAGAAGAGAGAAGAACCACATGGTCCTCTCAATTGATGCAGAAAAAGCATTTGACAAAATCCAGCATCCGTTCCTGATGAAAACGCTTCAAAGTATAGGGATAGAGGGAACATTCCTGAACTTCATAAAATCTATCTATGAAAGACCCACAGCAAATATCATCCTCAATGGGAAAAAGCTTGAAGCCTTCCCGTTGAGATCAGGAACACGACAAGGATGCCCACTCTCACCACTCTTGTTCAACATAGTATTAGAAGTCCTAGCAATGGCAATCAGACAACAAAGAGAAGTAAAAGGTATCCAAATTGGCAAGGAAGAAGTCAAACTCTCTCTCTTCGCAGATGACATGATTCTTTATATGGAAAACCCCAAAGACTCCACCCCCAAACTACTAGAACTCATACAGCTATTCAGTAACGTGGCAGGATACAAAGTCAATGTACAGAAATCAGTGGCTTTCTTATACACTAACAATGAAAATACAGAAAGGGAAATTAGAGAATCGATTCCATTTACTATAGCACCAAGAACCATAAGATACCTGGGAATAAACCTAACCAAAGAGGTAAAGGACCTGTACTCGAGGAACTACAGAACACTCATGAAAGAAATTGAAGAAGACACAAAAAGATGGAAGACGGTTCCACGCTCTTGGATTGGAAGAATAAACATTGTTAAAATGTCTGTACTGCCTAGAGCAATCTATACATTTAATGCCATTCTGATCAAAATTCCACCGGTATTTTTCAAAGAGCTGGAGCAAATAATCCTTAAATTTGTATGGAATCAGAAGAGACCCCGAATTTCTAAGAAAATATTGAAAAACAAAAACAAAACTGGCGACATCACGTTACCCCGATTTCAAGCTTTACTACAAAGCTGTGATCACCAAGACAGCGTGGTACTGGCATAAAAACAGACACATAGACCAGTGGAACAGAGTGGAGAGCCCAGATATGGACCCTCAACTCTATGGTGAAATAATCTTCGACAAAACAGGAAAAAATATACAATGGAAAAAAGACAGTCTCTTCATTAAATGGTCCTGGGAAAACTGGACAGCGATATGTAGAAGAATGAAACTCGACCATTCTCTTACACCGTACACAAAGATAAACTCGAAATGGATAAAAGACCTCAACGTGAGACAGGAATCTATCAGAATCCTAGAGGAGAACATAGGCAGTAACCTCTTCGATATCAGCCACAGCAACTTCTTTCAAGATATGTCTCTATAGGCGAAGGAAACAAAAGCGAAAATGAACTTTTGGGACTTCAACAAGGTCAAAAGCTTCTGCACAGCAAAGGAAACAGTCAACAAAACAAAAAGGCAACCCACGGAATGGGCGAAGATATTTGCCAATGACAGTACAGACAAAAGGTTGATATCCAGGATCTATAAAGAACTTCTCAAACTCAACACACACAAAACAGATAATCATATCAAAAAATGGGCAGAAGATATGAACAGACACTTCTCCAACGAAGACATACAAATGGCTATCAGACACATGAAAAAATGTTCATCATCACTAACCATCAGGAAGATTCAAATTAAAACCACATTGAGATACCACCTGACACCAGTTAGAATGGCCAAAATTAGCAAGACAGGAAACAACGTGTGTTGGAGAGGATGTGGAGAAAGGGGAACCCTCTTACACTGTTGGTGGGAATGCAAGTTAGTGCAGCTACTTTGAAGAACAGTGTGGAGATTCCTCAAGAAATTAAGAATAGAGCTTCCCTATGACCCTGCAATTGCACTGCTGGGTATTTACCCCAAAGATACAGATGTAGTGAAAAGAAGGGCCATCTGTACCCCAATGTTTATTGCAGCAATGGCTACGGTCGCCAAACTGAGGAAAGAACCAAGATGCCCTTCAATGGATGAATGGATAAGGAAGATGTGGTACGTATACACAATGGAGTATTATGCCTCCATGAGAAAGGATGAATACCCAACTTTTGTAGCAACATGGACGGGACTGGAAGAGATTATGCTGAGCGAAATAAGTCAAGCAGAGAGAGTCAAGTATCATATGGTCTCACTTATTTGTGGAGCATAACAAATAACATGGAGGACATGGGGAGATGGAGAGGAGAGGGAGTTGAGGGAAACTGGAAGGGGAGATGAACCATGAGAGACTATGGACTCTGAAAAACAACCAGAGGGTTTTGAAGGGGCGAGGTGGGTGGGAGGTTGAGGAACCAGGTGGTCGGTAATAGGGAGGGCACGTACTGCATGGAGCACTGGGTGTGATGTCAAAACAATGAACACTGTTATGCTGTAAATAAACAACAACAACAAAAAGAATCATTGGGCCTGCAGTTGTCTTTGCCTGGTTCTTTTTTGTCTGTCGTTTGGTTTGTTGTGTTTGCAGGGGACCAAGAAAGTCCCCACCAGCAGTAGGCTCTGGATGGGGATCTCTGGGCCTCCGGTTGTCTTTGCCTTGTTTTTTTGTTGTCTGTTGTGTTGTTTGTTTTATTTGGAGAAATGGGACAAGCGGGGAGTAAGGGACCTGTGACACCTCTAGGTCTTGTTCTCGAACATTTCAAGGATTTTCAAGATAAAGCCACTCAGTCAGGTGACAGGGTTTACCCAGGAAAACTAAAAACACTCTGCAAATTAGAGTGACCCACTTTCTCCACGGTGTCCGCCAGAAGGAACATTTGCCTTGGCTAAGATCTATTCTACCTTGAGTGAAGTCTTCAATCTACATCAAGACCAAATACCATACATTGTGTCCTGGCGATATCTGATAGAGGAGCCACCATCATGGCTCAAGTTCCACATTCCCCCTGCTGACAAAACCATTTCTCTCCCTCTAAGTCAGGTCAGAACACCAAAACCAGAACAGACAGATGAGGGGGAACCAGGGAAGAAGACCATCCTACCTCCATCGGATGTGGAGGATGTGGAATTCCCCTCCATCTGTCCCCAAAATCTGACTCTCAGTTCCGAGATGCTTTTACCAGTCCACCTTACAGGCAGTCGTGGTCCACCTAAGGGACCACCAAGCAGAGAGACCGCCCTGATCTTTCCCCTTTCCTCTTGTCCATGAGGTTGCTCTACCGGACGGGAGAGGGAGCCACCACCTAAGCTATATCCCTTTCTCCTCTTCTGACATCTATAACTGGAAGACCCAACACAAATCCTTTTCTGTCCACCCTCAGGATTTAATTAGTCTCTTGGAGACTATCTTTCTTACCCACCAACCTACCTGGGTGGATATTCAACAGCTCCTTATGGCTTTCTTTAATGGGGAAGAGAGGGATCGCATCATGAAAGAAACCCATAAGGTGATAAGCAAGAGACTTGGCAGGGACCTCGTTTCCACCAAATGGAGGACTACTGCCTGAGGCAACCACCCAAATGGGATCCAAACCCCGATGAAGGTAAGGAGAGCTTACGTTTCTACCGCCAGGCTCTACTGGGAGGCCTCCGTGCAGCTGCAAGGAGACCCATAAATTTATCTAAAATTAGTACGGTGACTCAAGGTTTAAGAATGAGTCTTCAGGAGCTTTCCTAGAAAGCCTAATTGTAGCCTATAAAATATATACCCTGATCGACCCTGGGGCACCCCAAAATCAGAGGGCAAATAAGTTTTGCATTTGTCAGTCAGTCAGCCCCAGATATAAGGAGGAAACTTCAGAAAATCGAAGGATTTGAAGGGAAGAATCTGACTGAGTTAGTGGGAATAGCAGAAAAGGTTTTTAACAAAAGGGATGCACAAGAGGATGAAAAACAGAAAAAAAAATTGGTTAAGGTTTTGGTATTACATGAGGCGGGAGGAGACAGGTAGGGGATAGTAAATGGAATTTAAAGCCTAAGCAGAGAGAAGGCAGGCAGGAAGATTTATGTTCAGATCAGTGTGCTTATTGTAAGGAAAAAGAACATTGGGCCAAGGAGTGCCCCAAAAGGAAGACAGCAATGCTCGCTACCAGAGACTGAAGGTGTCATGGTTCTGAGCCCCTCCCCGAACCTTGGATAAAAATTGAAGTGGAGGGGAAATTAGTTGATTTTTTTGGTGGACACAGGAGCCCAATTTTCATCATTAATTAAAACTATGGGAAAATGATCTGTAGAGTTAGTCTGGGTACGAGGAGCAAATGGCACAGAGACATAAATGAACAACAGAAAGGACTTTATATTGGGCCTCAGGAGTAGTTAAACATCGATTTTTAGTCCTCCCTAATGCCCCATATAACTTGATGGGAAGAGATCTCCTCCACAAGTTAAGAGCTGGCATTCAGTTCTCAGAAGTAGACATGACTTCAACCTTGAGACAATGCACTGTACAGGTGCTTATGGCAGCAGTAGATGAATACCTCCTTTACAAGCCAGTCTCAACACCAGAGGAGACAAAGGGGGGGAGACTTCTCCAAATCTTACAGGTCAAGTTTCCTGAGGTCTGGGCTGAAGGGAAGCCCCTGGCTTGGCCAAGGAACAACCTCCAGTGGTGGCACAATTAAAGGCTGTTCACGTTCAGCAGTACCCCTTCCCCAGGAGGCAAAGGAAGGGATCAGAAAACACATTAACCACCTCCACAGAGGCGGGATCCTAGTTCCTTGCAAATCTCCATGGAACACACCTTTGTTGCCCATCAAAAAGGCCGAGACAGGGGAGTACTGAACCATTCAGGACTTGCAGGAAGTTAACAAATGGGTTGAAGATATCCACCCGATGGTGCCTAACCCCCATACCCTACTCTCCCTCCTGGGCCCCAAAAGAACTGTGTATACAGTCTTAAATCTCAAGGATGCATTTTTCTGCATATCTTTAGCAAGGGAATCTCAGCCCCTTTTTGCTTTTGAGTGGTTCGACAAACAGAAAGGGTTTCAAGGCCAGCTCACCTGGACAAGACTTTCCCAAGGATTCAAGAATTCACCCACCATTTTTGACGAGGCCCAACACGAGGATTTGTGGGAGTACAGAACCTCCAACCCAGGAGTCACTCTGTTACAGTATGTTGATGACTTGCTGATA
This sequence comes from Meles meles, assembly GCF_922984935.1. Taxonomy (NCBI): domain Eukaryota; kingdom Metazoa; phylum Chordata; class Mammalia; order Carnivora; family Mustelidae; genus Meles; species Meles meles. Next base: position 69,028 of record NW_025721285.1, on the reverse strand, counting down.
GCCACTGAGGACTATGAGTCATGTTTGTGGGTGACAAGAGCTTTTACAGCCTCTGCAGGAAAAAGGGTATCGGGCATCAGCAAAGAAAGCACAGCTCTCTCAGAGCCATGCCACTTATCTAGGCTTTGATCTCCATGAGGGAGTGCATTCACTGTCTGAGTCCAGGAAACAGGTGATCACCCGATACCCCCACCCCACCACATCCCAACAAGTGAAGGGTTTTCTTGGGATGGTGGACTACTATAGGCTGTGGATACCATGGTTTGCAGAGATTGCCCGACCTCTCTATGAACTGTCAAAAGGCAGGCTCACTATGATAGAGTGGACAGCTGAGGCAGAAGGGGCATTTCAGGAATTACAAACAACCTTACTGAGTGCCCCAGCATTGGCCATCCCAGATGTTACCAACCCCTTCCACTTGTATGTGGATGAAAAAGCAGGGGTGGCCAAAGGAGTTTTAATTCAGACTCTGGGGCCTTGGTAAAGGCCAGTAGCCTATCTTAGCAAGAAACTAGATCCAGTAGCAGCTAGGTTCCCCCCCTTGCCTCTACACAATTGCTGCCACGGCCCTCCTGGTCAAGGATGCAAGTAAATTAACTTTGGGTCAAAATCTCATCTTGACCACCACCCACGCTATCGAGGGCCTTTTCTGGACTACACCAGACCAATGGATGACGAATGCCCGAGTAACGGGGTATCAGGCTCTCCTCCTCATTGACCCAAGCATGACCTTCCAGTCCCGGTGGTGCTAAATCCAGCCACGCTGCTGTCAGAGGAGCTGGCTGACCACCCACACGACTGCGGGGAAGTCCTAACCCAAGTCACAGGAGTAAGGCTGGACCCCAGAGACATTCCCCTTCCGGATGCGGAGATGACTTTCTTCACAGAAGGGAATAGATACACAGTCAATGGAAAGAGGTATGCAGGGGCTGCAGTGGTTTCCCCTGAGCAAGAACTCTGGACAGCAGCTCTGCCACAGGGAACATTGGTGCAAAAAGTGGAGCTGACTGTACTCACCAAGGCACTGCAGATGGCCAAGGTAAAACCGCCAATATCTACTATGGACCACAGGTATGCCTTTGCTACTTTCCATAGCCATGGGGATATTTATGAAGAAAGGGGCCTGTTAACAGCAGAAGGAAAAGGAATTAAAAACAGAGAAGAAATATTGGCTCTTCTACAGACTATTTGGGACCAAAAAGAGGTGGCAGTTATGCATTGCCCAGTACACCAAAAGGGGACTGTTCTGATTTCAAAAGAAAGCCAGGGACTCCGGGTGTCTCAGTCAGTTAAGTGGCTGCCTTCAGCTCAAGTCATGAGAAGAGAACTCTGAGATCGAGTCCCGCATCAGGCTTCTTGCTCGGCAGGGAGCCTGATTCTCTCTCTGTCTCTGCCTGCTGCTCCCCCTGCTTGTGCGTGCTGGCGCTCTCTCTCTCTCTCTCTCAGACAAATAAATAAAATGTTAAAAAAAGAAAGAAAAGAAAAGAAAACCAATTAGCAGATCAAGCCGCAAAGCAAGCAGCCCGAAACACATTGCAAGAGCTGGTAACACTCCTGGCTCCAGCCCTACCAGAAAAAAACGAACTATTCAGAAGGAGATTTTAAAGTATTTACAAAAATGGGCTAAATTAGACCATGAAGGTGATTGGGCTAAGACTAAAACGGGAAGTTAATTCTTCCTCGGAGATGAGGTAAAAAGTTAGTAGGCCAGATACACCAGGGTACTCATTTGAGAACACGAAAACTCATGGAACTTATAGGCAAGCAGTTTCAGGTTTCTAAATTATGGTGCATGGTTCAGGATATAGTTGATTGATGTGCTCTATGCCAGGCAGTTAATGTGGGAGGAACCAGAATGGGAAGAGGGAAAAGAGAAAGAGGTAAGGACCAGGAATTTATTGGGAAATAGATTTTACAGAAATGAAACCCAGAAAATATGGGCACAAGTATATGTGAGTGTTTTTAGATACCTTTTCAGGCAGGGTAGAGTTTTTTCTGCCATCATGAGATGGCAGGAGTGATAGCCAAAAAAACTATTAGAAAAAATAATTCCTAGGTTTGGGCTGACTCTTGCGATCAGGTCAGACAATGGCCCTGCATTTTTCAGTTCAGTCTCACAGGCATTGGCCAAGTCTGTGGGCAGTAATTGGAAAGTACATTGTGCCTACCAGCCACAGAGTTCTGGGCAAGTAAAGAGAATGAACTGGACTCTTATAGAGACCTTGACAAAGGTAATTCTGGAGATGGCAGTGGATGGTTGGATCTCCTTCCTTTTGCCCTCCTCAGGGCGCGATGTGCACCCTACTTAAACAAGGTGACCCCCTTTGAAATAAGGTTCAGGAGACCCGCTCACCCCCACTCTGCCCTCAGCTAGAAGAGTTTGTCCTAGCAGAAATGACTGATCAGTCTTTACTCCAGTCACTGCAGGCATTACAGTCTGTCTTAAAAAGAACTCACAAAGGGATCCGAACTGCCCACACTGAGATGGAGACAGAGGTGGAACCACATCCTTACCATCTGGGTTTGGATACATCGGGGACTGGGTTTAGATACATCGCCATCAAGTGGGAAACTTGGAGCTTCACTGGAAGGGAACGTTTACTGTCATCCTGACCACCCACATGGCAATAAAAGTAGAAGGCATAAGGGTCTGGATTCACACGGGTCACATCAAACAAGGCAAGAATGAGGACAAGGACGCCCCCCAGATGAAAGCCACAGCCAACGGACCGCGCTGACCGTGGACTAAAGCTAAGATTCAAAAGACTATGAGTTTATTGTTGCTCCTCTTGCTACCTGTTTATGTAAAGTATAAGTGGGAAATTAGACAAATGGAATTAGGAAAAAAGGAAAAGGTTATACAAAGCAGTAAATGGCTAACTCATCAGCCGACTGGGCACTAATGTCATTTGTATAAGAGAAAATTAGAGCGATAAAATGTTAGTCTTTCAGGCTCAATATAACATAGAACTGGCTGAAATGTCAAGGATTTGAGTAATCTCCAAAGAAAAGGGGCGAATGTAAAGGCCTACTCCATCTGAGGGAGCCATTTTGTTGTTTATGCAGTAAACATAGATCGACACTGTGCAGTAAACTTAGATAGACCCTAAGCAGTAAACATAGGTTGACCCTGCCCCTCCCAGAGGAACTTACTTGCAAAGCCCAGATACAAGGGCGGGTCAGGCAAGGTAGAGACAGTCAATCAACGGGGGGTGCACATATCTACTAGGGTGAATTGTAATTCAATGGCTGATTGTGTGTGACCTAAAATGACTGTGCAGTTTCCTCTGTGTATTGCAAACTCATTGGCCACCTGTGTATAGCCCGATAAACTAACTCTATGAAAGTTAGTCTGTGAGGCTGGGAGGGCTCGTCTTTTCGTAAGAGACGGCCCCGACCATTCAGTTTGATTCTGGATGTTTGGCGTGATATAAAGCTTTGCTTGATCTTCACATTATATCAGTCTCCCTCCATTGATTATGGAACCTAACAGATGGAAGTGTGAAAACACAAGCTACATTTCAGTTCAGTGCCCAGCTCACGGCAGTTCCAATGTGCAGCGGCTGATTGGAGATCTCCAGCACCTGAGTAATGGCAAGTGTCAGATGTCCGCTTATGCTGGAGTTTGTGTCCATGATGGCCGACGAATGGAGGGGTGGCCTCAAGAGGCCATGGAGTCTTTCCCATCCTGGGGCTTGTGAGTTGCTCCAAACAGCAAGATGTCCTTCTGCTGGAAAGAGGAGTCTGGTTGAATGACTCCAGGGTTGGATTAGACAGATTGGAGAGCAGAGCTCTCCACATGGATGCTTGGAAATCGCACCTCGCATTACCATTGAAGCCGAGGAACAGAGCAGGTCGATCTGCTGGCTCTGGGGCAAAGTTCCAAGGAGACTGAGTTGACTGGGGTTCTCAGGCTGATGGCCACAAGGCTGGTTGGTGTCCAGGGAGACCTTAGAATGTGGTGGTGGCTCAGGGGCCATGCAGGATTCTCCTATGCTGAGGGTTGGCTCCAGATCCCAAGAGCAAGGTTTCCTTCTGGGGACAGGAGGGATTTTGTTGTTGTGGCTCAGGGACCACATATTAGAACATATGTTGGTATTCCATAACAGGGCTCTGGGGACAGATGTCTGAAAACCTAAGCTAGGTTTCTGATGAGATCCCAGGCGCATATCAGGTTCAATCTTCTGATTCAGTGCCATTGACCTGCGTGTCTGCCTGGAGGTAGGTGACTATGGTGTGTCAGACTGAACATTTTTGTCCACAGTGGCCTACAAAATTGGGGTGAGCTCAGAGATCTTGCAGGTTTCTCCTAATCTGGAGGGTTTGGGCAACTGTCACTGGCAGAGTTTCCTGCAGGAGGGCAGGCCCAGTGCTATGGTTAGCTCCAGAGACCTCATCATGGAGGGCTTGTGGGCAACTGTCACTGGCAGAGTTTCCTTGGGGAGGGCAGGCCCAATGCTGCAGTTAGCTCCAGAGGCCCCATCCTGGAGGGCATGTAGGCCAGGACTTTGGGGACAGACGTCTGCTGACACAAACTCAGTTTTGGGTTAGGGGCGAGGTGATGGCAAGCCCAATCTGCACACGCTGAGGGCAGCTCCTCGGGATTTGAAATTCAGGCACCTGGGAGGCGGAATCTCAGGCTTTTCTGTCTGGATTTAGTGTCAAGGATGGCCACGGAATGTATGGGTGCCCTGATGGGGTTGGGAGATTCTTCCTCCCTGGGGATTCTGAGCAGCTCCCAAGAGTTTGGTGTCTTTCTGGGGGAAGGGAAGAGTGCTGTTTTCTGTGTCAGGGGTCCCACCCAAACAGGGATTCCAGAGATGGGTTCTAGGTCCAGAAGCCTGGATAACTCCACTGTGGGTTAGAATTTGAGCTAGGGACATGGTAGGCCAGTTCTGCGACTCCTCGTCCAGATCCTGAGGGGGGTGGTTTGGAAACGTCATCAGCTTGAGGGACACAATACCTGTTTGTGCCCTGGGAGGCCCTCCTGAGTGGGCATGATCTCATGGGCCATGTAGATAGCCTCACTCTGAGGGTTGGACAACCATCACAACAGCCAGGTTTCCTGTCATGGTGAAGGAGTACTCATTTGGGCTTCCAGGTCCCCCATAGGCAGCTATATGAGCTAAGGTCTGGGGAAAGATGCCTGAATACCTAGGTTGGGTAGAGATGACAGCCTCGGGCCAAACAGGTCCCACCTGCAGGATATGGGACCCACTATCTTGGTGGCTGACAGCAGGTCGGGGCATAGGCTGTATCAGACAGAGCATTAGTGTACCGGGTAGCCTATGATATTGGAGTGCCATCGAGGACCTTGCAGGTGGATCCTAATGTGGGGTTTGTGGGCAGACACATTGGGCACTTCTTCTTTCTGGTGGGAAAGCAGAAGGCTTCATTGTGGTTCCAGAATTCCTAACTGGAGGGCTTGAGGGTCAGGAGTATGAGGATGGAAATCTGAAAACAAGCTACAGTATAGTTCAGTGCCGATCACATGGTAGTTCCAATGTGCAGTGGCTGATTCGAGTTCCCCAGCCTCTGAGTAATGGCAAGTATCCGTTTTCTGCTCACACTGGAGTTTGTGTCCATGATGGCCGACGAATGGAGGGGTGGCCTCAAAAGCCATGGAGGTCTTTCCACTCTGAGGCTTGTTAGCTGCTCCAAACAGCAAGGTGTCCTTCTGCGGGACAGGGGGATTCTGTTAAGAGGGCTCCAGGGTCCCCAATATGGAACAATTGGATGGCAGAGCTCTCTTCAGGAACGCCTGGAAAGCCAACTTCATGTTACCATTGCAGCCAAGGAACAAGGTATGTTTGATCTGCTGGCTCTAGGTCGAATTTCCAAGGGGTCTGAGTTGACAGTGGTTCTCAGGCTGACAGGTCACAAGGCTGGTTGGTGTTTGAGGAGACCGTAGAATGTGGTGGTGGCTCAGGGGCCATGCAGGATTCTCCTATGCTGAGGGTTGGCTCCAGATCCCAAGAGCAAGGTTTCCTTCGGGGGACAGGAGGGATTCTGTTGTTGTGGCTCAGGGACCACATATTAGAACATATGTTGGTATTCCATAACAGGGCTCTGGGGACAGATGCCTGAAAACTGAAGATAGAGTTCCAATGAGGTCCTAGGTGCATTTCAGGTTCAATCTTCGGACTCAGGGCCATTGATCTGCGTGTCTGAGTGGAGGTAGGTGCCTAGGGTGTGTCAGACTGAGCATTTTTGTCCAGAGTGGCCTTCGAAATTGGGGTGGGCTCAGGGGCCTTGCAGGTTTCTCCTAATGTGGAGGGTTTGGAAAACTGGGACGGGCAGAGTTTCCTTTGGGAGGGCAGGCCCAGTGCTACATTGTGGCTCCGGAGGCCCATCCTGGAGGGCATGTGGGCCATGGTTTTGGGGACAGAAGTCTGCAGACACAAACTCAGGTTAGTGTTACAGGTGAGGCAATGGCAGGCCCGATCTGCAGTCCATGAGGGCAGCTCCTCGGGATTTGAAATCCAGGCGGTTGGGAGGTAGTAGCTCAGGTTTTCTGTCTGGATTTTGTGTCTTGGATGGCCAAGGAATGTAGGGGTGGCCTCATGGGGCCGTGGGAGATTCTTCATCTCTGAGGTTTCTGTGCAGCTCCCAAGAGTTTGGTGTCTTTCTGGGAGAAATGAAGAGTGGTGTTTTCCGTCTCAGGGGTCCTGCCCAAACAGGGATTCCAGAGACGGGTTCTGGGTCCAGGTGCCTGGATAACCCCTCCAAGGGTTAGGATTTGGGCCTAGGGGACTAGCAGGCCCACTCTGTGGGCTCCTGGTCCAGCTCCCGAGGGGACTGGTTTGAAAGCATGTTCAGGCTGAGGATACAATGCCTGATTGTACCCAGGGGGGCTCTCCTGAGTGGGCATCGTCTCGTGGCCCTTGCAGCTGGTTCCCACTCTGAGGGTTGGTCATGCATCCCCAAAGCAAGGTTTCCTGCCTTGGGGAAGAAGGAGTAGTCTTTTGGGCTTCAGGTTCCCCCATAGGCAGGGATTTGAACTTAAGTCTGGGGACAGACGCCTGAAAACCCAGGTTGGGTAGGGATGACGGTCTCGGGGCACGGCAGGTCCCACCTGCAGGATATGGGTCCGCTCTCTGGGTGGCTGACAGGTTGGAGCTCAGGCTGTGTCAGCCAGAGCATGAGTGCACAGGGCGACCTAGGATATTGGGGTGCTGTCGAAGGCCCTGCAGGTGTCTCCTCACGTGGGGTTTCCAGGCAGACCCATAAGGCATGTGTTCTTTCTGAGGGGCAGGCAGAAGGCTGTATTGTGGCTCCAGAATTCCCAACTGGAGTGCTTGCAGGCGAGGAGTATGAGGACAGATGTCAGAACACACAAGCTACGGTTCAGTTCAGTGCCGAGAACATGGCAGTTCCAATGTGTAGTGACTGATGCGAAATGTCCAGGACTTGAGTAAGTGCGAGTGTCAGATGTCCGCTTATGCTGGAGTTTCTGTCCATGATGGCCAATGAATGGAGGGGTTGTTTCAAGAGGCCATGGAGGCCTTCCAACGCTGGGGCTTGGTTGCTGCTCCAAACAGTAAGGTGTCCTTCTGCGGGACAGGGGGAGTCCGGTTAGAGGGCTCCAGTTTCCCCCATACGGAATGATTCGAGAGAGAAGCTCTCCACATGGATGCCTGGAAAGCCCACCACGCATTACCATTGCAGCCGAGGAACAGGGTAGGTTCAATCCGCTGGCTCTGGGTCGAATTTCCAAGGGGTCTGAGTTGTCAGTCGTTCTCAGGCTGATGGCTCACAATGCTGATTGGTATCCAGAGAGACCTTAGAATGTGACGGTGGCTCAAGGGGCCATGCAGGATTCTCCTACCCTGAGGGTTGGACCCAGCTCCCAAGAGCAAAGTTTCCTTCTGTGGACAGGAGGGGTTCTGTTGTGTGCCTCAGGGACCACAGGTTGGGCCACGTGTTAGTATTCCCAGACAGACCTCTGGGGACAGATGCCTGAAAACTGAAGCTAGTGTTCCGATGAGGTCCTAGGTGCACGTCAGGTTCAATCTTCTGACTCAGGTACATTGACCTGCATGTCTGTCTGGAGGTAGGTTCCTAGAGTGTGTTAGACTGCGCATTTTTTTCCAGAGCGACCTGCGTAATTGAGTTGAGCTCAGTGGCCTTGCAGGTTTCTCCTAATCTGGAGGGTTTGGAAAACTGGGACGGTCAGAATTTCCTTCGTGAGGGCAGTCCCAGTGCTGTGGTGTGGCTCTGGAGACCCAATCCTGGTGGGAATGTGGGCCAGGGCTTTGGGGACAAAAGTCTGTAAACACAAACTCGGGTTAGGGTTAGGGGAAAGGTGACGACAGGCCCTGTCTGCACACCCTCAGGGCAGCTCCTTGGGATTTGAAATTGGGACTGGCTGACAGGTGGTAGCGCAGGCTTTTCTGTCTGAATTGTGTGTCTAAGGAGAGCCATGGAATGTACGGGTGACCTCATATGGCCATGGGAGATTCATCCTCTCTGGGGATTCTGCCCAGCTCCCAAGAGTTTGGTGTCTTTCTGGGGAAAGGGAAGAGTGCTGTTTTCCGTCTCAGGGGTCCCACCCAAACAGGGATTCCAGAGATGGGTTCTGGGTCCGGGCGCCTGGAGAACCCCAACGAAGGTTAGGAATTGGGCCTAGGGGCATGCCAAGCCCGATATGCGGGCTCCTGGTCCAGCGCCCTAGGCGGCTGATTTGAAAGCGTGTTCAGGCTGAGGGTCACAATGCCTGTTTGTGCCCAGGGCAGACCTCCTGAGGGGACATGATCTCATGGGCCATGCAGCTGCTCCCACTCTGAGGATTGGACTCCCATCACCACAGCCAGGTTTCATGCCATGGGAAAGGAGGAGTACCCTTTTAGGCTTCAGGTTCCCCCATAGGCAGGCATTTGAGCTAAGGTCTGGGGACAGAAGCCTGAATATCCAGGTTGTGTAGAGGTGACGGCCTCAGGCCACAGCAGGTCCCACCTCCAGGATATGGGGCCCGCTATCTGGGTGGATGACAGGAGGTCGGGGCTCAGGCTGTATCAGATAGAGCACTAGTGCACAGGGCGGCCTCTGATAGTGGGGTGCCATCGAGGGCCGTGCAGGTGGATTCTCATGTGGGATTACTGGGCAGACCCATAGGGCACTTCTTCTTACTCGTGGGCAGGCAGAAGGCTGCGTTGTGGCTCCAGAATTCCCAGTCTGGAGGGCTTGCGGGACAGGAGTGTGAGGATGGATGTCTGAAAAGAGAAGCGACGGTTCATTTCAGTGCCGAGCGCATGGCAGTTCCAATATGCTGCGGCTGATCTGAGATCTCAAGCACCTGAGTAAGGGCGAGTGTCTGTTTTCTGCTCCCGCTGGAGTTTGTGTCCATGATGGCCAATGAATGGAGGGGTGGCCTTAAGAGGCCATGAGGTTTTCCCACGCTGGGACTTGTGAGCTGCTCCAAACAGCAAGGTGTCCTTCTGTGGGACAGGGTTGTCTCGTTGAATGGCTCCAGGGTCCCTCATATGGAAAGACTGAATAGCAGAGCTCTCCACATGGATGCCTGGAAATCCCACCTCGCGTTTCCATTGCAGCCGAGGAACTGGGCAGGTTGGATGTGCTGACTCACAGGCAGAGTTCCAAAGGGCCTGAGTTGACAGGGGTTCTCAGGCTGACAGGTCACAATGCTGGTTGGTGTCCACGGAGACATTAGGATGTGGCGGTGGCTCAGGGGCCATGCAGGATTCTCCTAGCTTGAGGGTTGGACCCAGCTTCCAAGAGGTACGTTGCCTTCTAGGGACAGGAGGGGTTCTGTTGTGTGCCTCAGGGACCACATGTTGGAGCAAATGTTGGTATTCCAGAACCAGCCTCTGGGGACAGATGCCTGAAATCCTAAGCTAGGTTTCCAATGAGGTCTTAGGGCAATGTCAGGTTCAATCTTCTGACTCAGGGACATTGACTTGTGTGTCTGCCTGGAGCTAGGTTCCTAGGGTCTTTCAGACTGCCCATTTTTGTCCAGAGCGACCTGCGAAATTGGGATGGGCTCAGTGGCCTTGCAGGTTTCTCCTAATCTGGAGGGTTTGGTCAACTGTGACGGGCAGAGTTTCCTTCAGGAGGGCAGGCCTAGTCCTGCAGTGTGGCTCCAGAGACTCTGCCTTGGAGGGCATGTGGGCCTGGGCTTTGGGGACAGAAATATGTAGAGAGAAACTCGGGTTAGGGTTAGGGGAGAGATAATGGCAGGCCCTATCTGCACATACTGAGTGCAGCTCCTGGTGTTTGTAATTGGGACTGGCTGGGAGGCGGTAGCACAAGCTTTTATGTCTGAACTGTGAGTCTAGGAAAGCCACGGAATATAGGGGTAGCTTCATGCGGCCATGGGAGATTTATCCTCTCTGGTGATCCTGCCTGGCTCTCAAGAGTTTGGTGTCTTTCTGGGGGAAGGGAAGAGTGCTGTTTTCCATCTCAGGAGCTCTGCCCAAACAGAACCCAGAGACGGGTTCTGGGTCCAGGCACCTGGAGAACAACACCGAGGGTAAGGAATTGGGCCTAGGGACATGGCAGGCTCGATATGCGGGCTCCTCGTTCAGCTCCCGAGGGGGCTGGCTTGAAAGCAGGCTCAGGCTGATGGTCCCAATGCCTGTTTGTGGCCAGGGCGGACCTCCTGAGTGGGCGTGGTCTCAAGGGCCATGCCCCTGGCTCCTTCTGAGTGTTGGACTCCCATCCCAACAGCTGGGTTTTCTGCCATGGGGAAGGAGGAGTACTCTTTTGTGCTTCAGGTTCCCCCTTAGGCAGGGATTTGAGCTAAGGTCTGGGGACAGATGCCTGAATACCCAAGTTGGGTAGTTTTGACGACCTCGGGCTATGGTGGGTCCCACCTCCAGGATACGTGGCCTGCTTTCTGGGTGGCTGACGAGTTCGGGGCTCAGACTGTGTCAGACAGAGCATTAGTGCATAGGACAGCCTCTGATAGTTTGGTGCCTTTGAGGGCAGTGCAGGTGGATCCTCCAGTGGTGTTTCTGGAAAGTCCCATAGGGCACATCCTCTTTCTCGTGGGCCGGCAGAAGGCTGCGTTGTGGCTCCAGAATTCTCAGTCTGGAGGGCTTGCGGGCCATGAGTGTGAGGATGGATGTCTGAAAAGAGAAGCGATGGTTCAGTTCAATGCCGAGCACATGGTGGCTCCAATGAGCAGTGGCTGATCCGAGATCTCAAGCACCTGAGTAAGGGCAAGTCTCCGTTTTCCGCTCCAGCTGGAATCTGTGTCCATGATGGCCAACGAATGGAGGGGTGGCCTTAAGAGGCCATGAGGTTTTCCCACGCTGGGAGTTGTGTGCTTCTCCAAACAGCAAGGTGCCCTTCTGCGGGACAGGGGGAGTCCGGTTGAATGGCTCCAGGGTCCCCCATATGGAAAGATTGGATAACAGAGCTCTCTGCATCGATGCCTGGAAATCTCACCTTGCATTTCCATTGCAGCCGAGGAACTGGGCAGATTCGATGTGCTGACTAGGGGCGGGGTTCCAAGGGGCCTGAGTTGACAGGGATTCTCAGGCTGATGGGTTGCAATGCTGGTTGGTGTCCTGGGAGACCTTATAATATGGCAGTGGCTCAGGGACCATGCAGGATTCTCCTAGCTTGAGGGTTGGACCCAGCTCCCAAGAGGTAGGTTGCCTTCTGGGGACAGGAGGGGTTCTGTTGTGTGCCTCAGGGACCACATGTTGGAGCATATATTGGTATTCCAGAACTGGCCTCTGGGGATATGAGGTCCTAGGGCCATGTCAGGTTCAATCTTCTGACTCAGGGCCAATGACCTGGGTGTCTGCATGGATCTAGGTGCCTAGGGTGTGTCAGACTGCATATTTTTGTCCAGACCGGCCTGTGAAATTGGGGTGGGCTCAGGGACCTTGCAGGTTTCTCCTAATCTGGAGGGTTTGGTCAACTGTGACGGGCAGAGTTTCCTTCAGGAGGGCAGGTGAGTCCTGTGGTGTGGCTCTGGAGGCCTGGTCCTGGAGGGCATGTGGGCCAGGGCTTTGGGGACAGAAGTCTGCAGACACAATCTCAAGTTAGGTTTAGGGGTGAGGTGATGGCATGCCCAGTCTGTACACCCTGAGGGCAGCTCGTAGGGATTTGAACTTCGGGCGGCTTGGAAGCAGTAGCACAGGTTTTCCTGTCTGAATTGTGTGTCTACGATGGCCATGGAATGTAGGGGTGGTGTCATGGGAGATTCTTCCTCTCTGGGGATTCTGCCTGGCTCCCAAGAGTTTGGGGTCTTCCTGGGGGAAGGGAAGAGTGCTGTTTTGCCTCCCAGGTGTCCCGCACAAACAGGGATTCCAGAGACGGGTTTTGGTCCCGGGCGCCTTGAGAACCCCACTGAGGTTTAGGTTTTGGACCTGGGGCATGGCAGGCCTGATCTTCAGGCTCATGGTCCAGATAGTGAGGGGGCTTGTTAGAAAGTGGGCTCAGGTTGAGGGTCACAATGCCTGTGCCCAGGGCGGCCCTCTTGAGTGGGCGTGGTCTCATGGGCCATGCAGCTGGCTCCCACTCTGAGGGTTAGGCACCCATCCCAACAGCCTGGTTTCCTGCCATGGGGATGGAGGAGTACTCATTTGTGCTTCGGGTTCCCCCATAGGCAGGGATTTTAGGTAAGGTCGAGGGAGAGCTGCCTAAATACTCAGGTTTGGTAGAAATGATGGCCTCAGGCCATGGCAAGTCCTATCTGCAGGATACAGGGCTTGCTATCTGGCTGGCTGATAGGTGGTCAGGGTTCAGGCTCTGCCTGACAGAGCGTTAGTGCCCAGGGCGGCCTATTATATTGGGGTGCCTCAAATGCCGTGCATGGGGTTCCTCATGTGGGGTTTCTGGGCAGACCCGTCGGGCACTTCTTTCTTGTGGGTGGGAGGAAGGCTGCATTTTGGCTCCAGAATTCTCAATCTGGAGGACTTCTGCGTGAAAAATATGAGGACGGAAGTCTGAATAGATAAGCTGGGGTTCAGTTCAGTGCCGAGCACATGGAAGTTCCAATGTGCAGCAGCTGATCTGAAATCTCCAGCTCCCAAGTAAGGGTGAGGGTCAGATGTCCGCTCACGCTGGAGTTTCTGTCCATGATGGCTGACGAATGGAGGGGTGGCATCAAGAGGCCTTGGAGGTTTTCCCACGCTGGGGCTTGTGAGATGCTCCAAACAGCAAGGTGTCCTTCTGTGGGACAGGGGGAGTCCGGTTGAATGGCTCCAGGGTCCCCCATATGGGAAGTTTCGATAGCAGAGCTCTCCACATGGATGCCTGGAAAGCCCAACTCACCTTCCCATTGTAGCCGAGGGACAGGGCAGGTTCGATCCTCTGGCTCTGGGGCGACGATCCAAGGGGGCTGAGTTGACAGGGTTTCTCAGGCTGACGGGTCACAATGCTGCTTCCTTGCTGTTCAGGGGGACCTTAGAATATGTTGGTGACTCAGTTGCCATACAGGATTCTCCTAGCCTGAGGGTTGGACCCAGCTCCCAAGAGCAAGGTTTCCTTCACGGGACAGGAGGGGTTAGTTGTGTGGCTCAGGGACCACATGTTGGACCCTATGTTGGTGTTCCAGTACAGGCTTCTGAGGACAGATGACTGAATACCCCTGCTAGGGTTCCAATGAGGTCTTAGAGCCAGGTCAGGTTCAATCTTCTGACTCCAGACCATTGACCTGTGTGTCTGCTTGGAGGTGGGTGCCTAGGTTGTGTCAGACTGTGCACTTTTGTACAGAGTGACCTACGAAATTGGGGTGGTCTCAGGGGCCTTGCAGGTTCCTTCTAATCTGGAGGGTTTGGGCAACTGTGAAACGCAGAGTTTCCCTCGGGAGGGAAGGCCCAGTCCTGCGGTGTGGCTCCGGAGGCCCATCCTGGAGGGCATGTGGGCCAGGGCTTTGGGGACAGAAATCTGCAGAAACAAGCTCAGGTGTGTGTTAAGGGTGAGGGCATGGCCGGCACAATCTGCACACCCTGAGGGAAACTCCTCAGAATTTGAAGTTCTGGCAGCTGTGAGGCAGTAGCACAGTCTTTTCTGTCTGAATTGTGTGTCTAGGATGGCCATGGAATGTAGGAGTGATGTCATGGTGCCATGGGATATTCTTCATCTCCAGGGATTCTGCCCAGCTACCAAGAGTTTGGTGTCTTTCTGGTCAAAGGGAAGAGTGTTGTTTTTCGTCTCAGGGGACCTGCCCAAACAGGGATTCCAGAGACGTGTTCTGGTTCCGGGTATCTGGAGAACCCCACTGAGGCTAAGGAATTGGGCCCAGGAGCATGGCAGCCCCTCTCTGCGGATTCCTGGTCCACCTCACAAGGGGGCTTGTTTGAAAGCGGGCTCAGGCTGAGGGTCTCAATGCATGTTTGTGCCCAGGGTGGCCCTCCTGAGTGGGAGTGGTCTTATGGGCCATGCAGCTGGCTCCCACTCTGAGGGTTGGGAACCCATCCCAACAGCCAGGTTTCCTGCCATGGGGAAAGAGGAATACTCTTTTGTGCTTCAGGTTCTCCCATAGGCAGAAATTTGAGGTATGTTCTGGGGACAGATGCATGAATACCCAGGTTCAGTAGAGATTATGGCCTCGGGCCATGTCAGGTCCCACCTGCACAATACGGGGCCCAATATCTGGGTGGCTGACAGGAGGTCGAGGCTCAGGCTGGGTCAGACAGAGCATTAGTGCCCAGGGCAGTCTATGATATTGGGGTGCCATTGAGGGCCATGCAGGTGGATCCTCATTTGGGTTCTGGGCAGACCCGTAGGGCACTTCTTCTTCCTTGTGGGCAGGCAGAAAATTGCATTGTGGCTCCAGAATTCCTAATCTGGAAGGTTTTGTGGCAGGAGTGTGAGGACGGAAGTCTGAAAAGACAAGCTGTGATTCAGTTCAGTCCAGAGAGCATGGCAGTTCCAGTGTGCAGTGGCTGATTCGAGATCTCCAGCATATGAGTAAGGACGAGTGTCAGATGTCAGCTCACGCTGGAGTCTGCATCCATGATGGCCAACGAATGGAAGGGTGGCCTCAAGAGACCATCGACGTTTTCCCAAGCTGGGGCTAGTGAGCTGCTCCAAACAGGTGTCCTTCTGAGGGACAGGGGGAGTCCGGTTGAATGGCCCCAGTGTCCCCCTTATGGAAAGATTGGATAGCAGAGCTCTCTGCTTGGATGCCTGAAAAGCACACCTCGCATTCCCATTGAAGTCGAGGAACAGGGCAGGTTCGATCTGCTGGCTTTTGGGCGAAGTTCCAAGGGGGCTGAGGTGAGAGGGGTTCTCAGGCTGATGGGTCACAATGCTGGTTGATATCCAGGGAGACCTTACAATGTGGCGTTGGTTCTGGGGCCATGCAGGATTCTCCTACACCGAGGGTTGGACCCAGTTCCCAAAAGCAAGGTTTCCTTCTGGGGACAGGAGGGGTTCTGTTGTGTGGCTCAAGGACCACATGTTGGACCATACATTGGTATTCCAGAACATGCTTCTGGGGACAGATACCTGAAAACCTAAGCAAGGGTTCTGATGTGGTCCTAGGGCCAGGTCAGGTTCAATCTTCTGACTCAGGGCCATTGACCTGCATGTCTGCCTGGAGCTTGGTGCCTAGGTTGTGTCAGACTGCGCATTTTCGTCCAGAGCGACCTACGATATTGGGGTGGTCTCAGGGGCCTTGCATGTTTCTCCTAATCTGGAGGGTTTGGTCAACTGTGACGGGCAGAGTTTCCTTTGGGAGGGCAGGCCCAGTCCTGTGGTTTTCTCCCATCCTGTAGGCCACGTGGGCCAGGTCCTTGGGGACAGAATTCTGCAGACACAAACTTGGGGTAGGGTTAGGGGCGAGGTGATGGCAGGCCCTGTCTGTACACCCTGAGGGCAGCTCCTTGGGATTTGTAATTGGGACTGGCTGGGAGGTGGTAGTGCAGGCTTTTCTGTCTGAATTGTGTTTCTAGGATGGCCACAGAATGTAGGGGTGGCTTCATGGGGCCATGGGAGAATCTTTCTGGGGATTCTGCCCGGCTCCCAAGAGTTTGGTGTCTTTCTGGGGGAAGGGAAGAGTGCTGTTTTTCGTCTCAGGGGTCCTGCCCAAACAAGGATTTCACAGAGGGTTTCTGGTTTCCGGTGCCTGGAGAACCCCACCGAGGCTTAGGAATTAGGCCTAGGGGCATGGCAAACCCACTCTGTTGTAAGTGGGCTCAGACTGAGGGTCACAATGTATATGTGTCACTAGGTATATATATATATATATATATATATATATATATATATGTATATATATGTATATATGTATATATGTATATATGTATATATATACACACACACATATACATATATACATATACATACATATATGTATATATACATATATATATAGAGAGAGAGATAGAGAGACAGACAGACAGAGAGATGAATGAATAAATAAGAAGATAGCCTCATACATATACATATACATGTACATATTTTGGTGCCCTCATGTTGGGTGTATAAATATTTTAAATTATTGTATCTTCTTTTTGGATTGTCTCCTTTACTATATCATAATGTCCTTCATCTCTTGTTACAGTATTTGTTTTGAAGTCTAGTTTGTCCCATATAAATATTGATATTTGGCTTTTTTTTAACATCCATTTACATGGTAAGTGTTTCTCCATTACCCCCCATTTAATATGCAACTGTTTTAGGTCTAAAATGAGTCTCTTGCAGCCCACATATAGATGGGCATAATTTTTTATCCATTCTGCCACCCTATTTTTTTTGAGTCAAGCTTTTAGCCTGTTTACATTCAAAGTAATTATTCATAGATATGTATTTATTGCCATTTTAGTACTTATTTTGGTGTTGTTTCTGGGGATTTTTCTGTGATCTTTTCTTGCTTTGAAACTTTGGGTCTTTCCTTTGCACTCTGAGAGACCCTTTTATTATTTCTTTCAGGACTTGTTAAGGGGTCAGAAACTCCTTAGTTTTTCT
This sequence comes from Meles meles, assembly GCF_922984935.1. NCBI lineage: Eukaryota > Metazoa > Chordata > Mammalia > Carnivora > Mustelidae > Meles > Meles meles. Next base: position 52,138 of record NW_025721285.1, on the reverse strand, counting down.
TTTTCAGGGAAACTCTCTTATTCTAAATGATAACTTTGCCGGATTGAGGAATCCTGGCCCTATCTCTCTCTCTATATATCTATATCTATATCTATATCTATATCTATATCTATCTATCATCTATCTATCTATCAATCTATCTTCATCTATCTATCATTTTTACTATTCAGTACTTTGAATATATCAAGCCACTATTATCTAGCTTGGCAAGGTTCTTTTGAGAAATCTGAAGCTAGCTTTATGGGTCTTGCTTTGTATATTATGGACTTCTTTTCTCTTGCTGTTTTTAAGTTTTTTTTCTTTATCACTATATTTTGCCTGTCATTCTAGGACTGAGGTCAGGTTTACTAAGAAAGTTAGTCCTGCTAGAGCACAGTGGGTTGAGGCTTGGTGCAAGGAAGTTTAACAGCCAGTGTTGGTGCTATGCTGCTTCTTGTAGGTGATGCTGTGTTTATTCTGAGGAGCAGGAGGGGGAAATGGCACCAGCAATCACCTTTGCTCCCAGAAAGGCATTTGCCTGATACTGGCTCTATGATTTGTGCTCTGAGAAGAGCGAATAATCTCCCCCATCCCTTGTTCCCCACATGCTTCAGATCACTATTTCAATGGTTTCTGCCCCTTGGTTGTGTGCCTGCCTTCCCTCCAGGAGCAGCACCGTGTCCTCAGGGCTCTGACACAGTCATGGCTGCTGACCCTTAAAACTCCAGGCGTTAAGACCTACTGGCTGCAAAAATTCATTTAAATCAGTCTCTTTCATTTCCCAAGCCAGTGGCTTTGGGGAAGCTTTCTTCTTGGACTTTCCTAATATGTTCTTCTCTCTCTGTCCTTCTCCAAGTCCAGAGCATGCTCCCCTCTGTGGCACTAGTGACTCATTTCTTCCCTAAACCACTTATCTGCACTTCTTACCTTTCCATGTGGCCTCTTCTGTCCTTTTAGTTGTGGAGTTTCTTCTGTCAGACTTCCAGTTGATTTCTGGGTTATTTGGGATAATTTGACAGTTTTCTGCTTGCATTCTCAGGATGATATAAACCTAGGGTCCTCCAGCTACACTGCCATCTTCCTCTCTCTCTCTTGTTGCCTAGATTTAATATGTGTTCTCAGTGCAGAATTTACACTCTCAGGTTATAGGTTGTTTGTCTTCTTGCCAAAAGAAAACATCTATCTTTATAATTCATGTGGACACTGAGGAAATCTTTCTTATTTTCCATCTCATTAACTAGATGTGGCCAGCTCTGGGACTAACACAACACACTCTTCCCCCAGTATTCATGGCCTTTTCACTCTACCTGAAGTTTTACCTTCCAATTCAGTGGTTTTTAATTAAGACAATAGAAGACAAATCCAAAGGGTTTTGTATGAGCCCCTTTTGAGAAGACACTTGTGAGGAGAGTTGTGTAGATGATATCAAATACCATCTGTAGATTAAAATTTACAGTTCCTTCATTGCCAAATGAGAAAGGACAATGAATCTTTCCTTATTGGGAAGGAAGACCTCAGAAGAAAGTAGAAGTAGGGGAATAAGCTTTAGTGAATTTGTTTTATAGCTTTGACCCAGGGTGAACAAGAGTCATCATGTGCCTGGCTGACATTCATAAAAGGCCTAACAGATTCTGCAGGGAATGCAATGTGTGAAAGGAGGGGACTGTTAAAAGGGAGAGAATTAATAAGGTCTGAGGGGAGTAAATAGAGTTGTGAGGTGTCTGTAAACTGAGACCTGTGAGTTCAACCAGTCAATAATTGTGAGTGACTATCTGGTCAGCCTTCAACATCTAGATGATCTCTGTCTTATGGGGCTTCTGAAGCTCTTCCAGGAGGTGTTGTGTTGCTAGGGCTTCATTCTAGGCATCTGGGGTGAGTCCTTGTCATTTGGCAGCCCTCACTGTCTTCTCACTGTGCCTTAACACTTTATTGCCATGTGAACTTCACTTGAACACAAAAGTACTTTTCATGACCTGAATTTGTGGGTGGTGACCTGGACCACCACAGAGTTGGTGGTAGTGAGAGAGGGAAATGTCTCACCCTGCTCCCTGGTGCCCCTGTCTGAAGGCATCCTGCAGACTTCTTACCAACTAGGTCAGTGGAAAACAGGCTCTGTCCTAACTTCTGTCCAATTCAGGGGCTGCGAGATGATATATTGGTTCTCTGAAGTAAGACATCATTGGAATAAATGATGTGAAAAGTCCACCTCCCAGGGCACCTCTGCCTTTCTTTTTTATTGCAGCACCCCAAAGTCAATGTAGCAAGTGACAAATGAAATCCCTTCATGGGAGTCATCATCGAAAAGGGGAGGTAAAGTGTAGTGATCTTTGATGGGTGTTATTTCTCCTCCATAACTGACAGAAAACTGTTATTAATAACTAATTGTGGGCCAAGCTAGTGCTATCATATTTGACTCTTCTAACAAGGAAAGGTGTCATGCCTTTGTCATTCAGTTTTTCAAATGCAGCCCAATTGTTGAGTCATTTTTCAAAAGTCACAGAGCTAGGTAATGGGGAAAGCTGAATTGGTCTCCAGAATCCATTTTTTAAAATATTTTATTTATTTGACAGAGAGAAATCACAACTAGGCAGAGAGGCAGGCAGAGAGAGAGGAGGAAACAGGCTCCCTGCTAAGCAGAGAGCCTGATATGGGGCTCGATCCCAGAACCCTGGGATCATGACCTGAGCGGAAGGCAGAGGCTTTAACCCACTGAGCCACCCAGGCGCCCCCAGAATCTATTTTTATTACTTCGTCTTCCTGGGATTTTTCTTGCAATGTCCAAACCAAAGCCCCAGTTGCCCCTTTCCACATATGAAGGTACCTATCTGGATCACGACATGCCCAATTCCTTGACCTCGGCTTAAATGCTGCACCGTTTAGATGCATCTGCCAGAATTATAGGAATTTATAAATTGAAACCAAAAAAAAAAAAAAGGAAAGAAAGAAAAGAAAAAGAAAGGAAGGAAAAGAAAAGGAAAGGAAATGGAAAAAAAAGGAAAGAAGAGAAAAGAAGGGTATGCTAATCTGAGAAAAGGGAAGAAGAAGTGTTGCAACTCTACACAATGAAGAATAAAATGTTTACCAAGGGACAGGTTTACCAAGGGTGAGGTCCTTATGGCCAAGGGCTTTTTTATTTTATTTTATTTATTTATTTGACAGATAGAGTTCACAAGTAGTCAGAGAGGCAGGCAGAGAGAGAGGAGGAAGCAGGCTCCCTGCTGAGCAGAGAACCCAATGCAGAGCCTGATCCCAGGACCCTGGAATCATGACCTGAGCCAAAGGCAGAGGCTTTAACCCACTGAGCCACCCAGGCACCCCTGGCCAAGGGCTTTTGCTCAGGTACCAGTATCTTCCCTCATTTACATTTGTATTTGTTTATTCAACATTAGTTGAATGGTCATGGCAAGTGAAAATCTAGGGCTTCTTCATCAGGACTAGCAGGGAACAAAAGGATCAAGTTCCTGCCCACATTTCATGAGAAGGATTACAGGGTGATATAGTGTCCAATGGTGCTGGTGCTGTGGAGAAAAAAAAAAGAGAAATGGAGGTGGAAAGGGAGGGTATTTCAGACTGGTGGTCAGGAAAGACCTCTCTAAAGACCTGACAATTGAGCAGACACACAATGTGCATATATGTAGGAAGAGTTTCCCAAATAAAGGGGACACTCAGCAAATGCCAAGACCATGAAAAATGCAAAGAGTTTTCTATATCCATTGCTAGCTTGTGATTCCCTGGGGTGCAGTAGTGTGGACAATGACAGAGAAATTGGAAAGGAAGGCTTAGAAGTAATCTAGTAACCAGGTGATGTAGGACACTGCAGGGCATGGTACTTGATTCAAAATTCATTCTATAATGGAAAACACTGAAGGAAGGGCATGACCCAATTTATGCTTTAGAAGGAGTTTGGCAGATGGATGATCATGGTGGCCAATGGGTAGGCCTGTAGCACCTGAAGGTGCTTATGGAGTTGTTCTTGTGAGAAATGGCAATGGACAGGGCAAGAGAGAAAGAGACAGAGGTTTGAGAGGAGAATAGATTCAGGATGTATTTTGGAAAATAGACCTGCCATGTCAGGGCTGGTGCAACAAATAGACTGGGAAAAGTGAGGGTAAGAGGGTGGTGAAAAGAAGTTAAAGAGACAAAGAGATGTGGGCAGGAGGAGCACTGAGGAGGATGTCCAACAGTGCCGAATTTATTCAGGGCAGTGAGACATTATATAGCCAACAGAAATAATTACAAAGAAGTGTCCATCATTAGCTAATTACGATGTTACATATGCATGAAACACTCCAGACTTCCCCATTAACTACTTCTCAAGGTCTAAATGCGGATCTTCCAAGGTCAGTGGTCTTTGTCTTCAGATAATAATTACAAAGAAGTAACAACAAACCTGAGAGTGTTCTTTGAGCTGTGCTGGAACAGCAAGGACCAGTTAAGAATTTAGGACCCCACCCAAATTGCTCTCATCTCACTAGTAAACGTGTGGGAAGTCTCGTAGGTGAGAGCACAACACATAGCACAGACCCTTTCTCAGTGCAACTCAACTTTTCCATCCTAATAAGCCTTTTGTTAGGCTATTAGGACTTTAAAGGAGACACAAGTCAGGGCCTGGTTTGGTCCTTATCTCAAGCCTTATTGTGACCTCCCACACTGCCAGGTTTGTTGATGAGCTGGAGGGAGATATCAGAGGGATGATAGAAGGGTCATGTGCTGGTGTCCTGAGCAACTGCGTGAGGAGAGGTGCCATTTAAAAGATGAAGAAAGTTCTAGATGAGTAGCTCTGGAGGTAAGGGTGAAGTGAAAGAGTTATGAATCAAGGGCTCAGAAACAGAACTATAAGACTCGAGTTTTCTGTTTGAACTCTGTGTGGGGATAATGTGTGAATAAGGGTATTTGCCTGAGAGTGAGCAGAGAGTGTTTGTGCTAATTTCTAGTTGCCTAACCTCCAGAAAATCACCCACAAGTATTTCCCTTTACCTTCAAAATGGGGATTGACTCACTTGCCAAAGGATCTTGTGGGTATACAAATTCCTAGGGGAATACAACATCCACATAAAAGAAATAAGGTACACTAAAAGTGCTCCATGATGAGTCCACAATTATTAGGAGGCATGCACAGGTAAATTAATTGGGGTCAGAGAAATTTGTCATCCCAGCCTTCTCTCCAGGGGAAATATAGTTTAATTACTTCCTTTCCCACCACCACTCCTGGCCATATTAGTAACTGCATGTTCCAACAACATTTTAAAAAAGGTTTTATGTATTTATTTGTCAAAGACAGAGAGAGAGAACAAGCATGCAGAGCATTAGAGAGAGAGAGAAGCAGGCTCCCCACTGAGCAAGGACCCCGATGCAGGACTTGATCCTAGGATTTGGGATCATGTCCCCAGCAAAAGGCAGAGGCTTGCCCAACTGAACAACCTAGGTGTCCCTTCCTGCAACATTCTTAAAAACAATTTTTTTAATCCATTCAATTGCTATAGCAAGTTGTCAAAAATTGGTCATATTTAGGTCAATTTCCATAATTTCCATTCTGTCCCACTGTTTACTTAAATCTATTATTTCCTCTATAGCACAATGTCCCAATTACAAAAAATTTTCTTGTACGTCTTAGAAAAGGATTAGAATAGGGTTTGAACATTCAAACATTGTTCCTTTTTTCCCCATAATTGTTTTGTCTATTGCTTCCTTTGCCTTTCCTATACAATTTTATTTTATTTTAAAAATTCTTAAAGATTTATTTATTTTAGAGAGATAGAGTGCAAGTGGTGGGAGAAGCAGAGGTAGAGGTAGAGAAAGCCTCATGTAGACTCCGTGCTAAGTGCTGAGCTGGACACAGAGCTTGATCTCAGGACCCCAGGACCCTGACCTGAGCCAAAACTCAAGAGTTGGATGCTTAACCAACTGAGCCACCCAAGCATCCGCTGGGTAATTTCAGATTTAGCTTGTCTATATCTATCAACAAAGCTTACTAGGAACTTGCTTGGGATTTAGAATCTAAAGATCAAATTGGAAAAAATATATATTATCATATTATTGATACTTTCAACTTTGAATATAATTTGTATTTCCTTTTATTTGAATATCCTCTTATTTCATTCTTCGGTATTTTGTCATTTTCAGTGTGTACCTCCTGCTTATATTTTGCTTCCTTTCCTAAGAATTTAATTTTTGTAGGCTATTGTATTTTGGTTTTTCTTTACAAATTTTAAATTTGTAAAGAAAAAATTCCAGCAATTTTACATTGCTGGAATACAGAAATTCTTTGACGAATTTTGTCACATTTCCACTCACTCATTAGTTTAGGAGCATTTTGAGGATTTGTTGGGACTTTTCAATGTTAAAAACTGTCTCCTGTGAACAGAGGAAGTTCTAGTTCTTCCTTTCCAGTAAGTATACCTTTTAAAAAATTTTTATCTTATTGCACAGTCTAGGACTCAATTAGCTTATATTGTAGAGTGCTGAGGGTGGATAAGCTTGTATTCTTCTTGATGTTAGGGAAATAATTTAGTCTTTCATAATTAATAATGGTAATACTTGTTAGTGCTTTTTGTTTCTTAATATGAATGGTGTTCATTAGGTTAACAAAGTTCTACTCCTAGTTTGACAAATGATATTTTTTATAGTAAATGAATGATAAGTATCACTGAATTGTTTTTCTGCATATGTCGAGATTTTCACAGGATTTCCCTTAGCGCATCAGCTGATCCTATGAATTACAATGATTGATTTTCCTGATATTCAAGGAGCTTTGCATTCTGGGAGTGAATCTCACTTGGTTGTAATGTCTCATCCTTTTCATATATTGGTATAATTGCATCACTAACATTTTTTGAGTATCATTGTGCTTATGTCAATGGGAGTTGCTTCTTTAGTCTTGTAGCTGTGTTTTATTTTTGTTGGTTTGGTACTTAGGTGTACTGATGAAATGAGTTAGAAGGTATACCTTCTTCTTCTGAAAGTTCCTGTGTAGAATTAGTATTATGTCTTCTTAAATGTTGGGTAGAATTCACTAGTGAAAAAATATGGGCCTAAAGTATTCTTTATTTTTTTTCCCTTTCTTTCCTCTTCTCCTCTCCTCTCCTCTTCCCTCCCCCTCTATTCTTCTGTCTCTTTCTTTCCTTTTCTCTCTCTCTTTTTCTTTCTCATTCTCTCTCTCTCTCTCTCTCTTTCTTCTTGTTCCTAAATGTTGCCTTTCCTTTCTCTTCCCTTTCCTTTCTTCCTTCTTTCTTCCCTCCCTTCCTTCCTTTCCTTCTTTCTTCTTCCTTTTTTTTTTTTTTTTGGTCCCTTAAATTCCATATATAAGTGAAATCATATATTTGCCTTTCTCTGTCTAACTTATTTCACTAAGCACTTTACCTTCTAGATTTATCCATATTGTTGCAAATAGCAAGATCTCATTCTTTTTTATGGGTATGTAATTTTCCTTTTTAATATACCAATTTTCTGTATCCATTCATCTATGTGTGGTATTCTATTTATTTTATTGATTCAGTTGTAGTTGGAATTGTCTTATTTTGTCTTTCAGCTAGTTTGTTTTTGTATAGTAAATGCAGAAGACATTTTATACTCATTTTGTATCTTGAAACTTGACTAAATTTATTACTTCTGACAGTGTTTGGTGGAATCCTTGGGTTTAATATCTTCCTTTGTGGTTTTGATCCTTTTCATATTTTTTTCTTGCTTTTACTAGAACTTCCAGTACCATTTTGAATAAAATTGGCATGGGTAGGCATCCTTATCTTCTTCCTGATCTTAGAGGAAAGATTTCTGTTTTTCACTGTTGAGTATAATGTTAACTGTGGGCTTGACTTCCATGGTTTTTATTATGTTGAGTTACCTTTCTTCTATACACAATGTATTGAGTTTTTTTAAATCATGAAAAGGCACTTAATTTTGTGAAATGTTTTTTTCTGCTTTAACTGAGATGATCATGTATATAATTTTTGTTCTTTATTCCACTTATGTGGTGCATTATACACATTGATATATATAAACCATGCTTTCATCTTATGGATAAATCCCACATGATCACAATGTGTGATCCTATTGATACACTGTTGAATTGTTTGCTAGCCTTTGTTGAAAAAAAATTGCATCCATATTCATTAAGGACATTGACCTGTAATGTTTTCTTCTAGCTTCCTTGAATGGCTTTTGTCCCAGGGTAATGCTGGCCTCATAAAATAAATTTGGACATGTTTCCTACTATTCAGTTTCTCAGAAGAGTTTTAGAAGAAACAGTATTAATTCTTCTTTCGATGTTTGGTAGAATTCTCCAGTGAAGCAATCTAGTCCTGGGATGTTCTTTACTGAGAAGCTGTTTACTGATTTAATCTTGTGTGAATTCACGGTGCCTAGATAGACAAAATCTGACTTGTATATGCTTTCCCAGATGAGACTAATTGAAAAGCAAATGAGTACCCAGAAGGCCCAACTTCCTTTGAAGTTTCTTGGCTGAAAGTGACCAGATTCTTACCATGGCTCAAGGTTTTCATCTGTGGAGTAAATGTTTTAATTTTGAAGAAAAATGGGCACTTGGCGATGGTTACATACTTCAAGAACTCCTTGCCTCCTGTTTTGTACTTGCACTGGGTGTATTGATATGACCCCAATTAAAGTGGAGACAAAACTTGGTTTGAGGCCTTTAGCCTTTGAGAGGACTTGGTCCCAAAGTCTCTCTTTTCTACTACTAAGGTGTCTGGAGTAATCTTTTCATTCACCATCTCAGGGTTTGCTGACCAAGTCTGACAAATCTCCTTCAGCATTATTTGTCTGTTTAGATTTATAAATTTCTCACTGAGTGTTTGTAGTTGTGTTTCCAGGAATTATCCATTTCTTCTACATAACTTAAATTTGGCATATGAGGCCATTTCTGGTTCTGGTTATCAGATGTTTTCAATTTTATTTATTTGTATGTATTTTCTCAGTCTACCTAAAGATTTGTCCATTTTGTTTATCCTTTTAAAAAACTAGCTCTTAATCTCATCCATATTCTCTCTTGTTTTTCATGTATTTAATTTATTTTCATGCTAATGTTTTGTGTGTGTGTGGGTGTGTTTTCTTTATCTTTCTGCTTCCTTTTTGCTTATTTTTTAAAAATGTTTGTTCTATTTATTTTAAATGTGAAGTTAGGTTATTTGAGATATTTCTTTTTTTTTTCCTTAATGTAGGTATTAAAAACTCTAAATTTGTCTCTTTGAATTGCTTTTGCAGCAACCTGAACATTTTGGTGTGTTGTGTGTCAATTTTTTTTTTTTTTTTTTGCTTCAAGGTATTTTTATTTCCTTTCTTTAAGGGATTACTTAAATCCAGTTAGTTGACATACAGTGTAATGTTGGTTAAGGTGTACAGTTTTGTTATTCAATTCTTACATCCATCACCCAATGCTTATCACAAGAAATGCACTCCTTAATCCCTATCACATATTAACCCATCCTCCCATCCACTTCCCCTCCAGTAAACATCAGTTTGTTCCTTATAGTTAAGTGTCTGTTTCATGGTTTGATTTTCTCTATCCCCTATAATAATTTAGTTTGTTTCTTGAATTCCCTATATGAATGAAATCATATGATACTTATCTTTCTCTGACTGACTTATTATACATAGCATGATACTACTTAGCTTCATCCACATCATTGTAAATGGCAAGATTTTATCCTTTTTTATACATGACATCTTTATCCATTTATCAGGTGATGGAAGTTTGGGCTCTTTCAATAATCTGGCTTTTTACATAATGCCAAATTATAGAAATACCGGAATGCATATATCCCTTGGAATTAATATTTTTCTACTCTTTGGGTAAATGCATACTAGTATCTTTATCAAAGACATGACTATAAAATTGTTCTATTCTAAACTTATTTAGAAACCTCCATACAGTTTTTCAGAGTGCTTGCACTAGTCTGCATTCTTATCAACAGTGCAAGAAGTTACCCTTTCTTCTTATCCTGCCTTCACCTGTTTCTTGTATTGTTAATTAAAGCCATTCTGACAGGTGTGAGGTGATAATTCACTGTAGTTTTGATTTGTATGATGATGAATGATGTTGAGCATCTTTTCATGTGTCTTTTGGCCATCTGTATATCTTCTTTTCAAAAATGTCTATTTATGTATTCTTCCCATTTTATAGTCAGATTATTTGTTTTTGGTGAGCTGTGTTTTACAAGCTCTTTCTTTCTGTATTTTGATGCTAACACTTTATCAGGAATGTCATTTGCAAATATCTTCTCACATTCTATAGGCTGCCTTTTAGTTGTGTTATCTCGTTTGCTCTGTCCAAGGCTTTTCTCTTGCTGAAGTCCCAATAGTTCATTCTTGCTTTTGTTGCCCTTATCTCCAGCGATGTATCTAGCAAAATGTTGCTACTGGGATGTCAAAGATGTTGCTGCCTGTGTTTTCTAGGATTTTGATGATTTCCTGTCTCACGTTTAGGTCTTTCACTTGAATTTATTTTGGGGTATGGTCTAAGAAAATCGTCCAATTCCATTCTTGTGGATGTGGCTGTCCAGTTTTACCAATACCATCTGTTGAAGAGACTATTTTTATTCATTATATATTCTTTCATTCTTTGTTGAAGATTAGTTGACCTTAGAGATAAGGGTCCAATTCTGGGTTCTCTATTCTCTTCCCTTGACCTAAGTGTCTGTTTTTGGGCTGGTACCTGTCTTGATGTATAAGGCTTTGCAGCATAGCTTGATATCTGGAGTCATGGTGTTTTGTTTTTGTTTTTTTGTTGGTCTTTTGTGATTCAGTATAAATTTTAGGATTGTTTTGTTCTATGTCTGTGAAAAATGCTGGTGGTATTTTAATAGGGATTACATTGAATGTGTCGATTGCTTTGGGTATATAGACATTTTAATAATATTTGTTCTTCCAATCCATGAGCATGGAATGATTTTCCATTTCTTTGTGTCTTCTTCAATTTCTTTCATAAGTATTCTCTAGTTTTCAGAATACAGATCTTTTGCCTCTTATTCATAGATATTCTATTGGTTTTGGTGCAATTGGAAATGGGATCAGTTCCTTTACTTTTTTTTCTGCTGTTTCATTATTAGTGATAGAAATGCAACAGATTTCTCACATTGATTTTATATCCTACAACTTTGCTGAATTCGTGTATTAGTTCTACCAATTTTTTGGTCAGATTCATTTTTTTTCCCCATGTTGCTGACCAGACTTCCCAAAACCATTTGTTGAAGAAGTTGTATTTTTTTCATTGGATATTCTTTCCTGTTTTGTGGAAGATTGATTGACCATATAGCTGTGAGTTCATTTCTGGACTTTTTATTTGTTTCATTGATCTATGTGTCTATTTTTGCACCAGTACCATTTTGAACGTGTTTCAATCATTAAAGTTTTGGAATATAACTTGAAGTCTGGAATTGTGATGCCTCCAGTTTTGCTTTTCGTTTTCAAGTTTGTTTTGTCTCTTTAGGTATTTTATGGTACTGTATATAATTTAAGATTGCTTGTTTTAGCTCTGGGGAAAATGGTATTGGTATTTTGATGGGGATTACAGTAATTGTAAATTGTTTTGGATAATAGAGACATTTTAACAATATTTGTTCTTCCAGTCCATGAGTATGTTAGAATATTTTTCCTTTTTTTGTTTCATTTTCTATTTCTTTCATCAGTGTTTTACAGTTTACAGATAAAAGATTTTAACACTTTGGTTAAGCTTATCCCTAGGCATCTTAATGTTTTTTATTGCAAATGCACATTTGTTCCTTAATTTCTCTTTCTCCTGCTTCGTTATTGTTGTATAGAAATGCAGCTGGCTTCTATATGTTGATACTGTTCCCCGTGACTTCATTGAATTTGTGTATTTGTTGTAGCGATTTTTTGTGGGGGATTCTTTCAGGTTTTCTGTATAGATTTTCATGCCTTCTACAAGATAGTAAAGTTTATCTATTTAGATGCCTTTCCTTTTTTTGTTGTTGCTCAATGGCTGTGGCTAGGACTTCTAGTACTTTGTCAAAGAACAGTGGAGAGAGTCGATATCCATGACATGTTTGATGGTAAAGGAAAAGCTCTTGGGTTTATTCCATTGAAGATAGCATCCCTGGGTTTCTCCTATATGGCCTTTGTTATATGAAGCATGCATTCCCTAACCCTACTTTACTGAAACTTTTATCATGAATGCATGTTGTATTTTGTCAAATACTTTTTCTGCATCTGTTGCATGATCATATGATTCTTAGACTTTCTTTTATTAATGGCTGTATCTTGTTGACTGATTTGGAATATTAAACCACAATTGAATGTTACAAATAAATCCCACTTGATCATGGTGAATGATTTTTAAAAAATGTATTGTTGGTTTAGTTTGCTAGTATTTTGTTTTGGAATTTTGATTTAAGTTCTGTAGAAAGTTTGATGTATTCCTTAAAATAATGTTTTTTTTTCTGCTGTTTTGGTGTGGAATATTCTGAATATAGATGCTAAATCCATCTGGTACACAGTGTCATTCATATCCACTCTTTCCTTATTGATTTTCTATCTGGATGATCCTTTGATCAATGTAAGCAGGATGTTAAATTCTCTTACTGTTATTGTATTATATTATTTTCTTTTTTGTTAACTGTTTTCTATATCTGGGTACTTCCATGTTGGCTGCATAAGTGTTTACAATCATTAAATCTTTTGTTGTGTTGTTCCCTTCATAATCATAGAGTGTCCTTTTCTCTTTTTATAAACTTTATTTAAAATATACTTTATTACAAAAAAATAAAATAAAATATACTTTATTACAAAGTCTATTTTGTGTGATATGTTTTTCTACTTCAGATTTCTTTTGATATCCATTTGCATGATGAATGTTTCTCCATCCTTTCAGTTTCTATCTGCAGGAGTCTGTAGGTCTGAAATGAGTCTCTTGTAGGCAGCATATAGATGGGTCTTGTTTGTTTATCCATTCTGTCAGCCTATGTCTTTTGATTGGCCCCTTTATTCCATTTACCATCAAAATAATAAGTGACAGATATGTTATTAATTACCATTTGCTACTTGTTTTGTGATTTTTTCTTTTCTTTCTTTCTTTTTTTTTTTTTTTTTTAGTTCTCCCATCCTTTCTTCTCTTTCTTTCATGGTTTTCCAGTTTTCTTTAGGGATATACTCGATTCCTTCTCTTTATTTTACATATCTGTTACTGCTTTAATGATTTGTGGTTATCATTTGGTTTATAGGTGATATCTTCTGAATATAATAGTTTATATTGAGTTGATGGCCACTTAATTCTGAACTCATTCTTCCTTCCATTACTCCCCATATTTCAGATAGTTAATATTGTATTTTACTTCCTTACATTTCTTAATTCCTTGACTTATTTTTACAGAAATACTCACTTTATTGTTTTGTGGTTTTTTTGCTTTTCATACTCTCCCTTATGGTATTTTGTTTCCATTCAAAGAATGCACTTTAATATTAATGATAACGTTGTTGCAGTGGTCATGAAACCCTTTAATTTTGTTATTCTGGGAAGTACTTCACCTCTTCTTCTCTTCTGAATCAAAGCCTTCCCGGATAGAGTATTCTTTGCTGCAGATTTTTCCCATTCAACACTTTGTATATACCATGCTACTTTTTTCTAAGATACAAAGCTTCTGGTGAACAATCTGCTCATAGCCTTGTGGGGTTATCTTTGTATATAATTATCTTCATTTCTCTTACACCCATTAAATTTCTTTCCTTGTCACTCTTTTCTGCCATTTTAATTGTCATTGTTTGGTGTGGACCTGCTTGCGTTGATTTTATTAGGGTATTTGTTTGTCTCATTAGTGAGCATCTCTGTTTCCCTTCCCATATTTTAGAGTTTTCTGGTATTATTACTTCAAATATATTTTCTGCCCCCCCCCCCGCCCCCGAATTTCTTCTCCTTCTGGGTTCCCTATAATATGAACAATATTATGCTTTGTAGAGTCATTGAGTTCTCTATGTCTATTTTCATTGACAGTATTTGTTTCTCTCTCATCTGTTCAGTTTGATTGCTTTCCATTATTCTATCCTCCAGGTCAGTTACACATTTCTCTGGTTCCTATAACCTATTATTTATCCCGTTTACTCTATTTTTAATTTCATTTATTGAGTTCTTCATCTCTGATATGTTACATTTTGTATTTCTTTGTTAAGGGTCTCACTGATGTCATGCACCCTTTTCTGAAATGCAGTGAGTGAATATCTTTATGATCATTACTTTGAGGCTTTGGTCAGGAACACTATTTCTGTTTCACTTAGATCTTCTGCTGTGATTTTGTCCTGTTCTTTCATTTGAAATAGAATTCTCTGTCTTCTCATTTTGTCTGACTCTCTGTGTCTGTGTGTTAGGAAAGTGAGTTACATCTTCTACTCTTGGAAATAGTGCCTTGACATATTTTTTAAAAGACTTTATCTATTTATTTATTTGAAAGAGACCATGAGTTGGAAGAAGAGGGAGAGAGAATCTGAAGCACACTCCACGTTGAGCATAGAGCACAAAGAGGGCTTGATCCTGCCAACACAAGGTCATGACCTGAGCCAAAATCAAGATTCAGTTACTTAAACAACTGAGCCACCCATGTGCCCCACAAGTAGTGTCTTTGTGAAGAAGAAATCTTAAAGTGCACTGAAGTGAAGTATACCCTGTTCACCAGAAACTGGCACTCCAGGGGAATCTCTTATGTGTGTTATTTTTTTCTCAGTTGTGTGTGTGAGTCACTTTCCCTTTCTGTGCAGACTTCTTTACTGGCTGCCTACCTCTTGTGGTCTGAGCTTGCCTACTCTGGTGTTAGTGAAACCCAGGCAGCCCAGTTCTAAGTATGGCATGACCAATGGTGGTTTTGGGGCAGGGCAGCAGTTTTAGGAAAATTTACCCTGAGCTATTATTCCTACTCCATATTCCACTAAGCATGTCATCAGCGGCCAGGGGCATGGTACACATTCATGGTGGTGGCTGGGGTCTGGCACATAACAGAGGATATGTGTAGGAGCACTTCATGACTGGTCATAGAGAGGCTGAGAATGCAATGAGGTAGCTTCTGTGGGCACAGGAAACTAGATAGGAGACATATGGCATTATCAAAATTTGCACTGAGCCACTACTCCTTGTGGGGCACACTGACAGTTGGTTAGGTAGAATGTGTATGTGCTGCCGAAGCGAGCACTGGTTAGGTAGAATGTGACTGTACAGTACCACTGCCCACAGGTGTCTCTCTGTTCACGCCATGTCTTTGGTATCTGCCAGCTCTTTTTTTTTCTCCCAGAGAGCTCCCTCAACAAACTCTAAAATCCTAATGAAGAGATCTTCCTCCAGCATGCCCAAAACATTGTGCAAATTGTGGATTTTGTGTTGCCATTCTGTAGGTTATTGTCTTTTTACAGTAGTGACCCAGCTATCATTCACCGTCCAGGCTAGTCTAGTGCTGAGTCAGTTGATTTTTAAAATTCCAGGCCCAAGTCCTGCTGGCTATACAAACTCATGGAATTCACCCTATCTAGTTTTCAAGGCCAAACATTATAGGGATTAATTTTCCCCATGGGGGTTTCCCGGTGTTTTCCCCTGTCCACACCTACAACTCCCTCCCTTCTGTGGGCAACTCAGAACCACCATTTCCGCCCTTTCTAACCTCTGTGATATTAGATATTTATTTTGTGTCACTATGCAGATTACATAAAATGTGATACAGTTATAATAATATATTTTAAACTGAAAGAACTTACCTCAATCACAAAGGAAAGTTAGCCTTTACTCCTTATCTCCATTTTTCTTTTTATGTTACAACTTATGTTTTTTCGGACTGTATGTATGTAGGTATGTATGCATGTATGTATTACATATATCCATTCAAAAATCATTTTAGCTGTAGTTATTTTAGTTTTTTTGTCTTCTACATTCTGTACTAGAGTGATTACACACCACCATTGTACTATTAGAGTTTTCTGAATTTTAATATATCTTTGCTAGTAACATTTATACTTTAATAATTTTTATTTTCCTAATTAACATCCTTTCATTATATCTTGAGAATGGTTAGAGTTTTTTTTGAAAGATAGAGCTATTGATGATGAACTACCCAGCTTTAGTTTCTCTAGGAAAGTATTTATTTCTCCTTCATTTCTGAAGGGAAGTTCTCTCATGTAAAATATTTTTGATTGGAAGTGTCCTAATACCATTCCACTATGTTCTGTTCTGCAAGGATCCTGACATCTGCCAGTAGCATTATATCATTCTCACTGTCTGTAAGTATGCAGTTTTCTTCTTTATTTATTGTCACCCTCTCTTGCTAGAAAGGAGGCACCCTGAGGTCAAATACATTGTTTTGTTAACCTGTGTCCCACACAATTAGCAAGGGAAAATATCACAAGTGCAATGTAACAATTCATCACTTGAAATTTTTGATTTATTGTTCACAGGATGTAAATTTAACCCAAAAGACATGAACTATAATGACAGGAGAGGTTCCGCTCCTTCCTGTTGAAGGCATAAGCATGAGGGATTATTTTGGAAGACAGTAGCTTATTGCCTAAGTACTGTGGAAACTATTTCACCATCACAGCAACAATAAAAACTCAAAGTTCTAAAAACCTCAAAGGCCTGTTTTTCCTGACTTTCCAAAAGGTAATAACAACACAACTACAAAAAGAGACATCAGAGGGGACACTGACTGATGACTACACATTTTTCACTGCTTCTGCCATTATCTACTTCCTCTTGCTTTTACTCATTTCCTGTCACCACCTTTGGTAACCCCAGCTAACAGAGTTCACAAATTCATGACATGTGAAGATGAACTAAACAGACCCATCTGCTTTTTCATATCTCCCATCTCTTAAATTGCATCCTCCTGAATTTTTGAAAAGAAACAAACTAAATATCATTTTTACTGAGCTTTTTGTACATGCTAATTCTAGTCTACGGTCATTAATATGGTCATGTGTAGAGATAAAACACAACTGAGTTGTAAGAGGTAATTAATTGCCTGAGATGAGACATGTAGTAAAGGTCACTATTAATTGTGAGCTCCAGGTCTGACCTCATCAGTATGATCTCACAGGCCAGACCCTTTACCAGAATGCACGTGTGTTTCCTGTGTTCTCTTTTTCACTACCCATTATTTGTTTTTTTTCTTTTTCTTTTTCTTATTTAATTACCTATATAGTTTGCCATATTCTGTTCTCTTGTGTTTGTTACTGCTATTATATTAAAACAACTCAAGGACACTGAGAAGACACTTCATTCCATGGTTACACCTACAAAACAACCACATCAGTGCAACTTCAACTGGTAGAATACACTCTGCAAAGTTAATCGTAGAGAGGAGGCCACATCAAAAATGGAAGGGATAGTATCAGCAACAGAACTCCCAGTGAGACTCGCCCAACCTGGAAAGACAGAAAGAAGGAAGAAAAACAGACCCATCAGGCACTCCTGGTGTGCAGGGGACCTGCAGGGGAAAATAGGTCCCTATAACATTTTACTTTGAATACCACTAGGGCTCAACTTCATGAGTTTTATAATCAGTGATGCTAAAATTCAGGTACTTTTAAAATCAACAGTCTCACCTCTGGGTGCCAGAAGGCAGTAGGGCACTGAATCCCAGACCTTAAAGTGAAACCATAAAAACAATCCTGTTGAGATACGATATAGTAGCAACAGTCTGAAAACACCTGGAGTGTACAGGAAAGAGATGGATTTACAATTCCCAGAAAGTGCAGTATAGTGGCAGGAATCCTTAGGAACTTCTCTAAGTATAAAAAACCTGATTTAAAAAAAAAACAGGTGAGTGCCACTTCTCTTCTCACTTCCAACCTAGATATTGGAACACCTGCAGGAACCAGTGTGAACTCTTACCATAGAGTTCACTAACACTGTACCTCCACTTTCCTGTTCTCTGGTGGAGCATGTCCAACAAGCTCCATACCTTCAGGATTATCTCCAAAGCATCTCCAAACAGGTATCATCTTTCATGTAGGCCAAGTAGGGACCAGGAACCAGCACCTGCCTTAGTAATACCATGCACCTTACCCTCACATTCTCCAGTGGACTCACTTCAGTCAATTTACCCCATGTAGCAGGACTGCCTTCAAAATGGTGCCTGACACATGTCTTCCTGACAGTAACCCTAACAGTGTTGAGCTTCCGTCCAGAGTGACTCTTGCCCAGCAGAGAGAACAAGATAATTACATGCACCAGTTCAACTACAGCCCTAGCAATGAATAGGGGACATATACCTGATCTGACTCCTAGTCCACCTCACTAAAAATAACCCAGTCATGTAAGGAGAAAGCCCAGTATTTCAGAGTGACTGCAACCCTTAGATGGACTAGAGGAAAACATCGGTTCTGATGTTTTCTGATGTCCATGAGTAAAACCTCATGGAACAACATAAGTAGATTATCCTGCAATTTCGTGTGACAAGAGCCCTGGAAATTGAGCTGAGAGCAGACATTTCTCTGACCCAACTAGAAGCCCAAGGCAGCCACATAATGGCCCCTTAAGAGCACAGGGCCATACAACAGGCAAAAGTGGCCACCCAGTCAGTGGACTGAAGGCAAATGCATATCAGTCATAATGAATAGGGCACATGTAACACAAAGGAAACAACACTAATACACCTCTTCTGGTGAACAAGGGACATTGCATTATAGTACTTCATAAAATGTTCTTCATAATACCACTGCTTCCAAGACCAAGAGACCTAACTGATTTTCCCAATACATACAAAAACAAAACAAAACAAAAGAAAACAATAACACAACAACAAAAAACAGAGAGGTAGACAAAATACAAAATATGGAGGAGAAGAAATATGTATCAGATGAAAGACTGGACAAAGTCACAGAACAGAGCTAAAAGAAGTGGAGATAGCAATATATTTGATCAAGAATTCAAAGCAATGACCATAAATATACTTACTGAACTTGAGAAAAGGTGTAGAGGATCTCAGAGACACCTCAACAAAAAGGCAGAAAAAATAAAGAAGGATATATCAGACATTAACTACTAGATAAGTTAAATTAAAAATTTACTAAAGAGGACACCTGGATGGCTCAGCAGATTAAGCTGCTGCCTTCCCGTCGGGTCATGATCCCAGAGTCCTGGGATGAGTCCCACATCAGGCTCCTTGCTCAGTGGGAAGCCTGAGTCTCTCTCTGCCTCTGCCTGCCATTCTGCCTGCTTGTGTTCTCTTTCTCTCTCTGACAAATAAATAAATAAAATCTTTTTAAAAATTTACTAAAGAGAATAGTCAACTAAAATAAAGTGAAGAATAGATTGCTGAGTCAGAAGAGAGATTATGGAATGCAATAAAACTGAATTTAAAAGGAGGAAAAGGAGGTGGAGAAGGAGGAGAGGGAGGGGGGAAATGAAAATAGGTTAAAGAAACTCCGTGACATAATCAAGTACAATAACATTCGCATCTAGGGATCTCAGAAGGAGAAAAGTTAGAAAAGAGAGTAGAAACATTATGTAAGAAATAGTAGCTGATAATTTCCTTAATGTAAGGAAGGAAAAAAATCAACAAAATTAATCCAAGGATTTCCACACCAAAACACATAATTTAATTGGCAAAAAGTAAACTTTATAAGCAACAAGAAGAAAGAAAACTGTTACATACAAGGTAATCCCCATAAGGCCATCACCTGTTTATTCAGCAGAAATTTTGGAGGACTGAAGAAAGTAGTGTGATATATTAAAAGTGCCAAAAGATAAAGTCCTGCAGTGAAAGAGGCTATCATTCATAATAGAAGGAGAGATAAAGTTTCCAAACAAGACCAGTTGATGGAGTTTATCACCACTAAGTCAGCCTTAGAAGAAATGATAAATGGAAATCTTTGAGTCAAAAGAAAAGGCCATACACTAAATTAATATCTCTCAATAGTTACCCTGAATGTAAATGGGCTAAATGCCCCAGTCAAAAGACACAGGGTATTGGAATGGATTAAAAAAAAAAAAAAAAACAAAGCCCATCAATATGCTGTCTACAAGAAACTCATTTTAGACCCAAAGACACCTCCAGATTTAACGTGACAGGATGGAAAACAATTTACCATGCTAATGCACATCAAAAGAAAGCTGGGGTGGCAATCCTTATATCACATCAATTAGATTTTAAGCCAAAGACTATAATAAGAGATGAGGAGGGTCACTATATAATACTTAAAGCGTTTGTCCAACAAGAAGTTCTAAAAATTTTAAATATCTATGCCCCTAACATGGGAGCAGCCAACTACATAAACTAATTAATAACAAAATCAAAAAAATACATCAACAACAATAAAATACTAGTAGGGGGCTTTAACAGTCCCCTCACCAAAATGGACAGATCATCCAAGCAAAAGGTCAGCAAGGAAATAAAGGCCTTAAATGACACTCAGGACCAGATGGACATCATGGATATATTCAGAACATTCCATCCCAAAGCAACAGAATACACATTCTTTTCTAGTGCACCTGGAACATTTTCCACAATAGTTCATATCCTGGGACACAAATCAGGTCTCAACTGATACCAAAAGATTGGCATCATTCCCTGTGTATTTTCAGACTACAACGCTCTGAAGCTAGAACTCAATCACAAGAGGAAATTTGGAAAGAACCCAAATACATGGAAGTTAAAGGACATCCTTCTAAAGAATGAATGGGTCGGGGGTAGTCAAGATGGCGGGGAAGTAGGAGGAGGCACCATTTCAACCAGTACCCTAAAGTGAGCTGATTACCTACCAAAGAACTCCGACCACCCATGAAATCAGCCTGAGATCAGAATTATACATGTCTGGATCTCTACTGGAGCAGAAGACGCCAGTGGCAGGTAAAGCAGACTGGGAGCATCGGACTGATATCGGAAGATAAACAAAAGGAGGAGGGAGCCACCAGAGGTGACCCATTGGAAAGTAACACCCCAACACGAGAGTGCTCTGCGTCTGGGGACCAGCATTAACTTGGAGTCTGGTTGAAAGCACTCAAAAAACAAACAGCAAAGGATCGCGGTGGGGGGGGTAATAGTGGGAACCTGGGCGGTTAGGGTCAGGGACCTAAGTCCCCGGACCCAGGACAGCCTCCCCTGGCGCGGAGCCAGAGAGAGTGCGGCGGAGAAATCAGGTCTCTGTCCCTGAGCCGCCAGTGCGCCTGAATGCCAGCGCGCCCGAGAACGAGTGGGGTCTGGCTCCCGTGAGGGGCTGGGAGCCTGGCCAGACGGCAATCCTGAAACGCGTGTGTCCCACACCCTCCCTTGGGATAGGTGCTCATAGGCGCTAGCCTGGAGCTCTGGCAGCAGGAAAAACCAGACATTCCCAGCCTGGGACAGCGGGAAAATCTCAGTGCGTGATCTCTGCTCGGAACCTCTCTGGCGGTCTGGAGCTGCCTAGACAGCCACCGCTGCCCTGGTTTTGGGCACAACAAGGAGCTCCTGCATCCCCAGGGACAGTGACTCAGAACCAACTCTGCCAGCAGCTTTTGCAAAACAGTCTGAGGCTTCTCTTTGAGAGGGAGGTTGGGGTGCTGTTTGCTCTCCTCTAAACCTCCAAAAACCATCAAAAGCTGTCAAGGCGAGAGAAAGCAGATGAAAGAACATAAAAACCCCCAGAGAACAAAAGGCTGAAAAAAATCAGTTTCCTGAAAAAAAAAGAGCTCACCCCCTTGAGGGGAGTGGGAGGACCTAACTCAGGGAACATCATTGTCTGAAAACCCACGTGGCAGGCCCCTCCCCCAGAAAACCAACCAGGAAGGAAGAAAAAAAAAAAAGACTACAAGAGAACAACCACCACTACTTCATAAATACAACTTTTATTTTTAACTCTTTGCCAATATTCTGGTTCTTTTTTTTTAACCATACAGATAATTTTTTAACCTATTTACCATCACACTGAGATGTCCAGTACATCAAATTCTTTAATAACCTTCTAACCTGAACTTTTTGATACATACACCCGTGTTTTTCTTTTGTTTTTCTATTTTTTTAATTCTTTTTTAATTTTAACTTAGTTTAGTCTAGTTTATTCTTTTTTTAATTTTTATTTTCTACTATACATATAGAGTTAAACTTCAAGGTAATCCCCTTTCCCCAATCAATGCTACCCCTATAGGCAAACCAGTTTCTAATCCCCCTGTAACTTAGGAAAGTTGAGTCCCTTAACAAAAACATCAAGATACCTTCAGGAAGAATCAAAATAACCTTCCTCATCCACACTGAGAATCTATAACCATTCTCCCAATTTTTCCTTCTGTCAGTGTTTCTGTGAATTTGTGTTTGTCCTGACAATATATAAATCTTATACTTGGGGTTCTTTCTGAGGAGGTTTTTCCCTTTTTATTGCTTATATATACATATTTTTTTCTCTTGTCATATAATTTTATCACTCTTTTTGTCTGTCTGTTTTTGTTTGTATACTCCACAAATCTTACCTTGTGGCCCATTTGGGCTGAGCCTTCTCTTGTATCTTCCCTTTTTTTCCTATCTCTCTCTCTTTTTTTTTCCTTTTTTCTTTCCCCCCCTTTTTTTTTCTTTCTTCTTCTCTATTTCTTTTTCTTTTCTTTTTTCTCTCATTTGGGTGGGGAAACCTGATTGCACAGAAGCATTCCAGGGTGCACATTAACTGCACCACAATCGATAAGTCCAGCTGCATCTGTTTAGTCATCTCTTACCAAAATGACTAGGAGGAGGAATACCCAACAGAAGAAAAATACAGAGGATGGGCCTTCTGCAACAGAACTAATGGCTATTGACATAGACAATATGTCAGAAAAGGAATTCAGACTAACAATTATCCAGGCAATAGCTAGGTTGGAGAAAGCTATGGATGACCAAACAGAATTGATTGGGGCAGAACTGAAAGCCACCAGGGATGGTGTTCACAATGTTAGGGCAGAACTGAAAGCCACCAGGGATGATGTTCAAAATGCTCTCAATGAGTTCCAATCCAATCTAAATTCTCTAAAAGCTAGGGTAACTGAGACAGAAGATAGAATTAGTGATCTGGAGGACAAACAGATAGAGAGAAAGGATCAGGAGGAAGCCTGGAACAAACAGCTCAGAAGCCACGAAAACAGAATCAGGGAAATAAATGATGCCATGAAACGTTCCAACGTCAGAATTATTGGAATCCCTGAAGGGGAAGAAAAAGAAAGAAGTCTAGAAGATATAGTGGAAGAAGTTGTCTATGAAAATTTTCCCAATCTCACGAATGGAAACAATGTTCATGTACTAGAGGCAGAAAGATTTCCTCCCAAGATTTTAGATTCTCAAAAGTCCTCATGGCACCTTATAGTTAAAATGGGGAATTATGTTTCGAGAGAGACCCTCTTAAAAGCAGCTAGGACAAAGAAGCTTCTTACATACAGAGGAAAGCCCATTAGAATAACGTCAGACCTTTCCACAGAGACCTGGCAAGCCAGGAAGGGCTGGCAAAATATATTCAGAGTACTAAATGAGAAGAACATGCAACCAAGAATACTCTATCCAGCAAGACTGACATTTAAAATGGATGGAGAGATAAAGAGTTTCCAAGACCGGCAAGGCTTAAAAGACTATGCAACCACCAAGCCGACACTGCAGGAAATATTAAGGGGGGTCCTATAAAAGAGAAAAAATCCTAAGAATATCATTGAACAGAAATATAGAAACAATCTACAGACAGAAAGACTTCAAAGGCAACACGATGTCAATAAAAACCTATCTCTCAATAATCACTCTCAATGTGAATGGCCTAAATGCACCCATAAAACGACACAGGGTTGCAGATTGGATAAAACGACAGGACCCATCCATATGTTGTCTACAAGAGACCCATTTTGAACCTAGGGATACACCCAGACTGAAAGTGAAGGGATGGAGAAGCATCTTTAATGCCAATGGGCCTCAAAAGAAGGCCAGAGTAGCGATTCTCATATCAGATAAATTAGATTTTAAACTAAAGACTGTAGTCAGAGATACAGAAGGACACTACATAATTCTTAAAGGTACTATCCGCCAAGACGATCTAACAATTGTGAATATCTATGCCACCAATATGGGAGCACCCAATTACGTAAGAAAACTATTAATCAAGATAAAGAGCCATATTGATATGAATACAATAATAGTAGGAGATCTTAATACGCCTCTCTCAGAAATAGACAGATCATCGAAGCAGAAAATTAATAAAGAAATAAGAGCATTGAATGAAACATTGGACCAGATGGACCTCATAGACATATACAGAACATTCCACCCTAAAACAACAGAATACTCATTGTTCTCAAGTGCACATGGAACCTTCTCCAGAATAGACCACATACTGGGTCACAAAGCAGGACTCAACCGATACCAAAAGACTGACATTATTCCCTGCATATTCTCCGATCACAATGCTTTGAAACTGGAGCTCAATCACAAGGAAAAGTTCAGAAGGAACTCAAACACCTGGAAGCTAAAGACCACCTTGCTTAAGAATGCTTGGATCAACCAGGAGATCAAAGATGAACTTAAACAATTCATGGAAACCAATGAGAATGAAGACACTTCGGTCCAAAACCTATGGGATACAGCAAAGGTGGTTCTAAGGGGGGAATATATAGCCATCCAAGCCTCCCTCAAAAAAATTGAGGGAAACTGGAAGGGGAGATAAACCATGAGAGACTATGGACTCTGAAAAACAACCAGAGGGTTATGAAGGGGCGGCGGGGGGGGTGGGGTGGGGTGGGGTGGGAGGTTGAGGAAGCAGGTGGTGGGTAATAGGGAGGGCACGTACTGCATGGAGCACTGGGTGTGATGCCAAAACAATGAACAGTGTTATGCTGTAAATAAGCAAATAAAAATAAATAAATAAATAAATAAATTAAAAAAAAAAGAATGAATGGGTCAACCAGGAAATTAAAGAAGAATTGAAAAAATTCATGGAAACAAATGATAATGAAATCACAACAGTTCAAAATCTGTGGGACACAACAAAGGCAGTCCTGAGAGGAAAATATACAGTGATACAAGCCTTTCTCAAGAAACAAGAAAGGTCTCAAATACACAAGTTAATGCTACATCTAAAGAAGCCAGAGAAAGAACAACAATGAAAGCCTAAACCCAGCAGGAGAAGAGAAATAAAGATCAGAGCAGAAATCAATGAAATAGAAACAAAACAAAAATAAAATAAAATAAAAACAATAGAACAAATCAACAAAACTAGGAACTGGTTCCTTGAAAGATTTAGTAATATTGATTAAACCCTGGCCAGACTTATCAAAAAGAAAAGAGAAAGGACCCAAGTAAATAAAATCATGAATGAAAGAGGAGAGATCACAACCAACACCCAAGAAATGCAGACTATTATAAGAACATATTATGAGCAACTATACACCAGCAACTTTGACAATCTGGAAGAAACAGATGCATTCCTAGAGACATATAAATTACCACAACTGAATCAGGAAGAAATTAAAAATCTGAACAGGCCCATAACCAGTAAGGAGATTGAGGCGGTCATCAAAAATCTCCCAACAGGCGAACCATAAGAGACTACGGACTCTGAAAAACAACCTGAGGGTTTCGAAGGGGCGGGGGTGGGAGGTTGGGGGAACCAGGTGGTGGGTAATAGGGAGGGCACGTATTGCATGGAGCACTGGGTGTTGTGCAAAAACAATGAATACTGTTATGCTGAAAAAAATAAATAAATTTAAATTAAAATAAATAATTAAAAAAAAATCTCCCAACAAATAAGAGCGCAGTGCCAGATGTCTTCCCAGAGGAATTCTACCAAACATTTAAAGAAGAATTAATTCCTCTTCTCTTGAAACTGTTCCAAAAAATAGAAATGGAAGGAAAAATTCGAAACTCATTTTATGAGGCCAGCATTACCTTGATCCCAAAACCAGACAAGGATCCCACCAAAAAAGAGAACTACAGACCAATACCCTTGATGAACACAGATGTGAAAATTCTCACCAAAATACTAGTCAATAGGACCCAACAGTACATTAAAAGGATTATTCACCACGACAAAGTGGGATTTATTCCAGGGCTGCAAGCTTGGTTCAACATCTTCAAATCAATCAAAGTGATACAATACATTAATAAAAGAAAGAACAAGAACCATATGCTACTCTCAATAGATCCTGAAAAAGCATTTGACAAAGTAAAGCATCCTTTCTGGATCAAAACCCTTCAAAGTGTAGGGATAGAGGGTATACACCTCAATATCATCAAAGCCATCTATGAAAAACCCACAGCGAATATCGTTCTCATTGGAGAAAAACTGAGATCTTTTCCACTATGGTCAGGAACACGGCAGGACGTCCATCCACTGCTATTCAACATAGTAATAGAAGACCTAGCCTTGGCAATCAGACAACAAAAAGAAATTAAAGGCATCCAAAATGACAAAGAAGAAGTCAAATTATCACTCTTTGCATCTATGATACTTTATGTGGAAAACCCAAAGGACTCCATTCCAAATCTGCTAGAACTTGTACAGGAATTCAGTAAAGTGTCAGGATATAAATTCAATGCACATAAATCAGTTGCATTTCTACAGACCAATAACGAGTCAGAAGAAAGAGAAATTAGTCAGTCCCATTTACAATCGCACACAAAATCATTAGATACCTAGTAATAAACTTAACCAAAGGGGCAAAGTATCTGTACTCAAAAAACTATAAAGTACTCATGAAATAAATTGAGGAAGACACAAAGAAATGGAAAAATTTTCCATGCTCATGGATTGGAAGAACAAATATTGTGAAAATGTCTACGCTACCTAAAGCAATCTACACGTTTCATGCAATCCCTATCAAAATATCATCCATTTTTTCAAAGAAATGGAACAAATAATCCTAAAATTTATATGGAACGAGAAAAGACCTCAAATAGCCAGAGGAATGTTGAAAAAGAAAGCCAAATTTGGTGGCATCACAATTCCGGACTTCAAGCTCTATTACAAAGCTGTCATCATCAAGACAGCATGGTACTGGCACAAAAACAGACACATAGATCAATGGAACAGAATAGAGAGCCCATAAATAGACCCTCAACTCTATGGTCAACTAATCTTCAACAAAGCAAGAAAGAATGTCCAATAGAAAAAAGACAGTCTCTTCAACATATGGTGTTGGGAAACTTGGACAGCCAAGTGAAGAAAAATGAAACTGGGTCATTCCCTCACACCACACGTGAAAATAGACTCAAAATGAATGAAGGAACTCAATATGAGAAAGGAGTCCATCAAAATCCTTGAGGAGAAAACAGGCAGCCACCTCTTTGACCTCTGCTTCAACAAATTCTTTCTTGAAAAATCGCCAAAAGCAAGGGAAGCAAGAGCAAAAAATTTTGATCATCAAGATCAAAAGCTTTGCACAGCAAAGGAAATAGTTAACAAAACCAAAAGACAACTGAGAGAATGGGAAAAGATATTTGTAAATGACATATCAGATAAAGGGTTAGTATCCAAAATCTATAAAGAACTTATCAAACTCAACACCCAAAGAACAAACAATCCAATCAAGAAATGGGCAGAAGACATTAACAGACATTTCTGCAAAGAAGACATCCAGATGGCCAACAGACACATGAAAAGGGATCCACATCACTTGGAATGAGGGAAATACAAATCAAAACCACAATGAGATAGCACCTCACACCAGTCAGAATGGCTACAATTAACAAGTCAGGAAATGACAGATGCTGGCAAGGATGCAGAGAAAGGGGAACCCTCCTACAATGTTGGTGGGAATGCAAGCTGTTATGAGCACCCTGGAAAACAGCATGGGTTTTCCTCAAAAAGTTGAAAATAGAACTACCCTATAACCCAGCAATCGCACTACTGGATAGTTACCCTAAAGATACAAACGTAGTGATCCTAAGGGGCATGTGCACCCGAATATTTATAACAGCAATGTCCACAATAGCCAAACAATGGAAAGAACCTAGATGTCCATCAACAGATGAATGGATAAAGAAGAAGTGACATATCATTCCTTTGTATATATATAAATATATATACATATATATACACATATATATGTATATATATACAAAGGAATACTATGCAGCCATCAACAGAAATGAAATCTTGCCATTTGTGATGACATGGATGGAACTAGAGGGTATTATGCTGAGCAAAATAAGTCTATCAGAGAAAGACAATTATCATATTATCTCCCTGATATGAGGAAGTTGAGAGGCAATGTGAAGGGTTTGGGGGGTAGGAAAGGAATAAATGAAACAAGATGGGATCGGGAGGAAGACAAACTACAATAGAACTTTAATTTCACGAAACAAACTAAGGATTGCCAGGGGACAGGGGGGATGGAGAGGGTTGTTGGGTTATGGACATTGGGGAGGGTGTGTGCTATGGTGAGTGTTGTGATGTGTTTAAACCTAGCGATTCACAGACCTGTACCCCTGGGATTAATAGTACATTATATGTTAATAAAGAATTAAAAATATATTAAAATTTTTAAAAAGGTCATAATCAGGATTAAGAACATTAAGAAATGGGACAAGTTAAGATGACACAGAAGTAGGGGGACCCTAAATTTGTCTTGCACCTTGAATACAACTATAAAATTATAAAATCATCCTAACACCTGAGAAATCAATTGGAGATCTGAGAAAACAAATGTTGCTAGGCTCCAAGTAGAAAAGCGACCATCATTTGGAAGATAGGAGGTGCAGAGACTTGAATACAGTGTGATAGAGCTGAGGATAAGGTGGAAGGGATGGAGCCTGCTTAAGGAAGCTACCTTGAAGTATTAAAAGCAGTGGAGTACAGATTTTCAGCTCTGGGTCTACAGATCAGAGTGCCAGCATTTTCATCCCTCACCTGTTTGGTGCTGAAACACTTCAGGGAGCAAGACACCACCACCTAGTCGAGTCAGGATTTTCCTACTCTTAGCCCTGCCACCCTGTGCCCTGGAGAAGTATTTTCACTAGGGCAAGTCCACCTGAGAATCAGGACAATAGGCTTCTCCCCAAGAAGACCAGCACAAACAACTGGCTGCCACCAAGTTTACTGATCATAGAGGGCTGCAAATATTCAGCTCTAGGGAAAATCACTATACAGCATTCTTTGTATTTTTATTATTCAATCTTTTAGTATTACATTTTCAGTTATATATTTTTTCAGTTCTTTTTTCTTATTTTAATATGAAAGAAAAATATATTTCCTTTTATGTATTTCTTATTTTGGCATCTAATTTATTTTTAACAAAGAGTTAAAAACAAAAACCCCCAAAACCCAAGCTGTAGTTTTTACTGTTTTGTTTTATTGTCATTGTTGTTATTGCTGTTGTTGTTATTGTTTTGTTTTGCTTTCTCTTTTCTCTTCTGGACAATGTGATGAGTTGGAGAAATTCACTCCAATAGAAAAACAGAAGGTAGTACTCACAGCCAGGGATTTAACAAATGTGGGTTCAAGTAAAATGTCTGCAATAGAATTTAAAACAATTATAAAGATACTAGTTGGGCTTAAAAAAACACAGAGACCACTAGAGAACAAAGAAGACACAAAAGAGCAAAGAAACTGAAGGAATAAACAAAAAAAATCTCGGCTTCCCAGGGGAATTCTACCAAACATTTAAAGAAGAATCAATACCTACTCTTCTAAAACAGTTTAAAAAAAAGAAAAGAAAGAAATGAAATGAAATGAAAACGTCCAAATTCATTTTATGAGGCCAATTTTTCCTTGATCCCCAAACCAGACAAAGACCCCACTAAAAAGGAGAATTACTGACCAATATCCCTGATGTAAACGGATGTAAAAATTTTCACCAAGATAGTAGCTAATGGGATCAAACATTACATTAAAAACGTTATTCCCCACAACCAAATGGGATTTATTCCTGGGCTTCAGGGGTAGTTTAATGTTTCCAAATCAATGTAATACACCGCATTAATGAAAGAAAGGATGAGAACCATTAGATCTTCTCATTAGATGCAAAACAAGCATTTACCAAAATACAGCACCCTTTCTTGTTGAAAACCCTCTGCAATGTAGGGGTAGAGGGAACATAAGTCAAAAATCATAAAAGCCATGTAAGAAAGACCCACAATGAAAATCATTCTCAATGGGAATTGAGAGGTTTTGTCCAAGAGTCAGGAACATGACAGCGATGCCCCACTCTCACCACTGTTATTCACCATTGTACTGGCCTCAGCAATCAGACAACAAAAAGAAACAAAAGGCATCTAAATTGGCAATGAAGAAGTCAAACATTCACTATTCACAGACTACATGATACTCTATGTAGAAAATCCCAAAAACTCCACTACAAAAATGCTGGAAAATACAAGAACACAGCAAAATCAGAGGATATAAAACGAAAGCACAGAGGTATGTCGCATTTCTGTACACTAACAATGAATGAGCAGAAAAAGAAATCAAGGAATTTATTCCATTTACAAAAGCACCATAAACCATAAGATACTTAGGAAAAAAACTAATCAAAGAGGTAAACTATCTATACTCTAGGAACTACAGAACACTTATGAAAGAAATTGAGGAAGACACAAAGAAAAGGAAAAAAAAATATTTCTTGTACATGGATTGGAAGAATAATATTGTTAAAATGTCTATGCTGCCCAGAATAATCTACACCTTCAATGTCATCCCTATCAGAATACCATCAACATTTTCCACAAAGCTGTAACAAACAATCCTAAAATTTGTATGGAATCAGAAAAGTGACTGAAGAGCCAAAGCAATGTTAAAGCAGAAAATCAAAGCTGGAGGCATCACAATTCTGGATTTCAAACTGCATTAGAAAGCTGTGATCATCTGATAGTATGGTACTGGTACAAAAACAGACATATAACCAATGGAGCAAAATTGAAAACCCAGAAAAGGACCTTCAACTCTACGGTCAACTAATCTTTGACAAAGCAGGAAAAATATCCAGTGAGGGGGGAAAAAGTCTCTTCAACAAATAATATTGGAAAAATTGGACAGGCACATGCAAAAAAAAAAAAAAAAGGAAAAGGAAAGAAAAGAAAAAGAAAAAAAAGAAAAAGAAACAGGACCAATTTCTCTTTTTTAAAAGATTTTATTTTTATTCATTTGACCAGAGAGAGCTCACAAGTAGGCAGAACAGCAGGCAGAGAGGGGGCAGGGAAGCAGGCTCCCTGCTGAGCAGATGTGGGGCTCCATCCCAGGACCCTGAAACCATGACCTGAGCTGAAGGCAGAGGCTTAACCCACTGAGTCACTCAGGCACCCCCTGAGAGGACTCATTTCTTAAACCATACACAAAAATAAATTCAAAATGGAAAAAAAACATAAATGTGTGACAGGAGTCCATCCAAATCCTAGAGGAGAGCACAAGCAGCAACCTCTTTGACGTCAGTTGTGGCAACTTCTCTTTAGACATGTTTCCAAAGGCAAGGGAAGCAAAAGCAAAAAACGAACTATTGGGACTAATCAAGATAAAAAGCTTTTGCACAGCAAAGGAAAAAGTTGAAAATACTAAGCGGTATCTCATGGAATGGGAGAAAATATTCACAGATGACATATAAGATAAAGGACTAGTGTCCAAAATCTTTAAAGAACATATCAATAATCCAAACAAGAAATTGGCAGAAGACATGAACAGATATTTCTCCAAAGAAGACATAGAAATGGCTAACAGACACATGAAAAAATGCTCAACATCACTGGGCACCCAAGAAATACAAATCAAAACCGCAATGAGATATCACATCATGTCTGTCAGAATGGTTAAAATTAACAACTCAGGAAACAACAGATGTTGCATGAAGATGCAGAGAAAAGGGCACCTTTTTACAGTATTGGTGGGAATGAAAACTATGCAGTCACTCAGGAACACAAAATGGACGCTCCTCAAAAAGTAAAAAATAGATCTACTCTATGACCCAGCAATTGACCTACTAGGTATTTATCCAAAGGACACAAAAATAGTGATTCAAAGGGATACATGTATCTAATGATTCTAACAGCAATATCCACAAGCTAACAAATGAAAAAGTCCAGATGAATGGATAAAGAAGAAATGGTATATATAAACAGTGGAATATTCCTTAGCCATCAAAAAGAATGACATCTGACAATTTGCAATGACTTGGTTGGAACCAGTGTATTATGCTAAGCAAAATAAGTCAGACAGAAAAGACAAATACCATATGATTTCACTAGATTTAAGAAACAAATATGAATATAGGAGAAGGGAAAGAGAAATTAAAAATAATTTAAAAATAAAATAAAGAAAGGGAGGCAAACAATAAGAGGTTCTTAATGAATAGAGAACCAACTGAGGATTGCTGGAAGGGAGGTGGGTGATGGGGTAACTGGGTGACAGGCATTAAGGAGGGCATTAGATATAATATACATATAGGTATTATATGCAAGTGATGAATCACTGAATTGTACCCTTGAAATTAATAATACACTATATGTTAACTCAATTAAATTTAAGTAGAATTAAAAAAAAGAAAAATATTTAAAAAAATAAAACAAATTTTTAAAAAGTAAATGAAAATTAGGAAAGGAAAAAATGCAGTTATATGCAAACCATAAATGCAGTAGACTAATTCCTTATAAAAACAAAAGCAGTGAAATAAATTGTATCTACAAAAATTAGTCAAACGATTAAGAAAAGGGATGGATGAACATTTATCATACACAAGGATGTGAGAAGAAATCTGGGATACCAATACTTACCAGACAAGGTAGACTATAAAACAAATACTGTAACAAAAGACAAAGAAGAACACATTTAAAGATAACAATCAAATGAGAAGACATAACAACTGCCTACAATTTGTATGCACCCAACCTGGCAACACTACATGGACCACTTATTTCATACACAAAAATAAACCTATAATGGATTAAACCTAAATGTGAAACCTGAAACCATGAAAATCCTGGAAGAGAACACAGGCAGTAATGACTCTGATAGAAGCTGTAGCCACATTTTTCTAGATATCTACCCCCCGCCATGGCAGGCAAAACAAAAGCAAAATAAACAGTTGGGACCACATTATGATTAAAAAAAAGATTTTGCATAGTGAAGGAAATCACTGACAAAACAAAAAGACAATCAACTGAATAGAAGATACTTGCTAATTACACATATGATGCAGGGTTAATAACTAAACATATATGGTAAGGATGTGATACAATGCAACACCAAAAAAATATAATAAAATTTGATTTAAAAATAAGCAGAGGATGTGAACATATATTTCTTCAAAGAAGACATTCAGATGGCCAACGGACACATGAAAAGATGCTCAACAACACTCATCAGGAAATACAAATCAAAATCACAATGAGATCCCACCTCACTTGTCAGAATAACTGCAATAAAATGCACGAGAGACAATACATGTTGGTGAGGATGTGGAGAAAAAGGAACCCCTGTGTACTGTTGGTGGATTGCAAACTGGTGTAGTCCATGTGAAAAACAGTATGGCACTTCCTCAGGAATTTAAATGTATGGTTAGTATATGATCCAATAATCCCACTATTAGGTATTTATTCAAGGAAACTGGAAACACTAATTTGAAAAGATATATTCCTCTCCATGTTTATTGCATAATTATTTACAGTAGCTAAGGTTTGGATGCAACCCAAGTATCCATCCAGGGAGGAATAGATAAAGAAGATGTGGATAAATATAGAATGGAATATGACAAAGTCATAAAAATGAATGAAATTTGCAACAACATGAATGGACCTAGACTGTTTCATGCCAACAGAATTATGCCAGACAGGAAAATAAAAGCTACATGATTGCACTCACATGTGAAATTTAAGAAAGAACACAAAGAAACAAAAAGAGAGAGAGACACACACACAAAACAGGCTCTCTGACATAAAGAACAACTGGTGGTTACCAGACTGGACGTGGTGGGGAAATGGGTCAAGTAGGTAAAGGGGATGAAGACTACATTATCGTGATGAGCACCGAGTGATGAGTAGACTTGTTGAATCGCTATATACTACACCTGAAACTAATATGACATTGTTTATTAACTACACTGGAATTTTAATGATTAGAAATAAAGTCTTGAAATAACTTCTGTTTTGTTACACCAACAAGAAGCATACATAAACATACTATTATTTACTTTTTATTTCTACATGTTGGGTGTTTGAGTTTATACAGTTGTATAGCTATGTAAAAATTTGCACAGTTCCAATGTAAAATAAGTTGCATTAAGTGTAATTGAGCTCATACCACTGCCTCTCAACCCATAACTAACAATTACCTCCCTTATAGATAACTGAATTTTATTCCTAAAGTTTGCTCATATTTAATTGAAGAATACATGTAAATATATAATCATACTATGAACTTTCCTAGGTCATCAGTAACGTAGTGTACACATACTCCTCCATCTTCCTTTTTGCATTGAACAATAGATCCCGAGGATGACAGCATAACAATATACAGGATATTACTCATTTCTTTGAATGGTTGTCAAGTAGTCTATTTTGTGGCTGTGACATTTCCTATTGAAGAACAGTTGAGGGCGCCTGGGTGGCTCAGTGGGTTAAGCCACTGCCTTCGGCTCAGGTCATGATCTCAGGGTCCTTGGATCGAGCCCCACATCGGGCTCTCTGCTCAGCAGGGAGCCTGCTTCCTCCTCTCTCTCTGCCTGCCTCTCTACTTGTGATCTCTCTCTGTCAAATAAATAAATAAATAAAATCTTTAAAAAAAAAAGAACAGTTGAATTCTATGTTTTCCAATTTCAAATACTGCAGAAATTAATAACTTGAGGTATGTACCATTTTATAATGTTTCCAACTGTTTAGTTTCTTATTTCCCCAGCTTGATTTAGGTACAATTGACAAATGCAGTCATAGATATTTAAAGTGTACAATGTGATGTATATATAGTGAACTGATTACCAAAGTCAAGTTAATTAACATATCCATCACCTCATATACTTAGCGTGCAAGCATGCACGTGTGCTTGCACACACACGTGTCTCTGTGTGTGTGTGTGTGTGTGTGGTGAGAACACTTAGGATCTACTCTTTTGGCAAATTTCAAGTACATAACACAGTGGTATTAACTAGAGTCACCATGCTGTACATTAGATTGGCAGAACTTATTCATCTTATTCAAACTTATTCAAGCTTTCCCTCTCACCACCACCAATGTACAACACCAAAACCAACTATTTTTCTACAGTTTTAACCAGTGAGTGTCAAACATAGGAAAATACCCAAATCTAATAATAAGGGGAAAATGATATCTTAGGGTAGATGCCATTTATTTATTTATTTATTTTGTATTTTTTTTCCATTTTATTTATTTTTTCAGCATAACAGTATTCATTCTTTTTAGATGCCATTTATAATTGGAGTTTCACCTTTCAGATGAAGTATTGAGTATTCTTTCATAGGTTTAAGTACTTTTTGCATGTTTTAAAATTCCCACTTAGTTTTATCAAAATTTTCTCATCTTTTATTCTCTAACCTCTTAAATTCAGGCACCAAATAAATTACTTAGCTACCAAGGAAACCCTGGACTATGTTGTCATCTTATGCACCTCTCCCTCTTACAAAGTTCCCAGATAATGTTTTTTCTAGATAACATTTCTCCTTCATTTCATTCCTGTGACACATATTCTGCTCATTATCTTTTATGTTTATTAAAGAAAATGATAACCCTAGAAAAAGATGAGAAGGATCACTCAACATTAATTGATGATCTTAATGATCAGAATTTATGCATTCATAACAGAATATCAGGAACACAAAAATGGACTATGGAGGCATTTTTTTTTACAAATTCAGTTTTCAGGACTTAACTGT
Organism: Meles meles; assembly: GCF_922984935.1. Lineage (NCBI taxonomy): Eukaryota > Metazoa > Chordata > Mammalia > Carnivora > Mustelidae > Meles > Meles meles. The sequence goes on along the minus strand of NW_025721285.1, from coordinate 16,437 downwards.
GTACACAGCCATTTCTTACAAGTATGTCAGTAGTAAGACTAGTGCTGGGTATGAAGTAACTATCACACAAAGACTTACTCTCACCTCTAACCAGAAGATTCAGATTCTTGTCCTTTGTTTTCCCAAGAAGGATCATATGAAGGAAGGATTCTTCAGCACTGATTGTTTTACTGTCAAATAATAGTCATTAAGTTGGTGGTTGGTTCAAGAGTGAGTTATGGAAACCTCTGTAGTGCTGTGGGTCAGGATAGCTTTGGGGAAGCCCTAAGTCATATTTCTAGGCACCAATTCTATGCCAGCACTGAGAATTATTCAGAAGCTTTCTGCCTTTGTTTTCCCCTTTTCATTCTCAACATACTTAAACAGATAAGCTTGCCCAGAGCCCACGGGGTCCTTAAAAAATAATCTCTTAATTTTTAAGAACTTTAGTATCACTCACCACAGTCTCAAGGAAATAATTCTGCAAGTAGAAAGTGGTTGGAAAGTAAAAATCAATGCCACTGAGTCCTCTAGCTATGGAGCAAATTTTTCCATATAACTCAACAGTTTTTTCCCGTGAAGACTTACATTCTTCTCAATTGATAGTAGACAGAAAGACTTAGTGCTTCTCTTGAGTTTCTCCATTGGCACATGTAAGTCCTTGGTCATATTTTCCAGGGATGGCTCATCCACCGCAAAGTCAGTCAGGTAGAGGACTAAGGTCTCCTCTAGTTCCTCCATATCCTTATCACTGATTAAACCCTCAAAAGGCACAGAAACTATAGCTGATGCTCCAGCCTTCAGGGCCTCCAGCCAGATCTATTTCAGATAATCCTTCTTTTGGTCAGTAACAGCCGAGGTAACTTCAAGGGGTATTGTCTGAACATGTGGAGATTGTGGACCGAGAAGTTTCTCAGAAGGGTGGTCTCTAGGCTTTGGAAATCATAACGAGACACATCAGTATTGGAGACTAAGACTTGAAGGTCACATACATTGCTTTTTATCAGGCATCTCACACAGTCATCACAGATCATTTGCAGGGTTGTATCCTTATGGAATGTCTTGGGTTTACACATCTGTAAGTTACATAAATCACTGCCCACTTTAGTTCAAATGAAGTAGAACTTCTTCCCCATTTTTCTAATTGCTGTAGCCAGTTGCACAACATTTAGTGTAACACGTTGAACAGAGATGATAATAAACATGTCATACTTACTCAATTTCATTTTCTCCATATAATTCTCTGTTGGAAAGATCTCTATACCAGGAAGGTCCCATAATGTCATATTGGGAAATTTTGGATGGTTATATGGAACTCTTCTGAGGGTTGTGCCCCATATCCCAGTGGGGGCAACCCTTTCTTCCTAATGCTGCAACACCTACAGGACATTGATGAAGTTGGACTTCCCTCACCCAGGCTCTACAGTCACAGCAATGTTCACTCCAACATTCTCAGTGTCCCTCAATGCATTACTGATGACAGAAACTGTTTCCTTGTGGTCCCCCTTCTCCAGGTGTGATTCAGCAATCTTGAGAATTTCCTGAGAGAGGATACTGCTTCCCATGTTGATGTCTTTAAAAAACTCAGCGATGGAGGTGAAATCATCATTCTTTACATTAGAGGTTATGGAAGAGGAGGACTGACCCATGGCTGGAGCAGCGAGGACACTAGAGGGAGAAGAGAAGAGTGAAGGCATAAGAATTTGTACAATATGGGGTGGCTTGGAGTGTGCTGTTAAGGCAGGGAGTACCTTAGTCCTCCCCAAAATATAGCCAAGATACATTCTCTTACAGCCCAGGCTTTGCTTGGATTTCTGACCTTGGTGTAAAGTTTGCCTCTAACCCTATCTGGAAAAGCCTTCTTCTTTAAGATACTCTTCATGCTTCCAGACTAATTTCAAAGCCTGACTATTCTATCTAAACCTTCCTGCTCACATTAATCTTTATTTGTTCTGATTTAGTTGTCTTCACTTAGTGTTAAGAAAATAACACTTTTTTCATGATGGCAAATTTAATAAGATAGCATCAGAATTCACCTCCACTCCCCTTTCACCTGTGGTATAAGACCCCTCAGAACAACCACTTCTTATTCTTCTTTGCCTTTTTTTGTTAGAGAGAGAGAGAAGAAAGCACACGTGGGGTTGGGGCAGAGGGAAAGAGAGAGACAGTATCTTAGGGCTTGGAGCACGCTCTCAATGTCATGACCTAAGGTGAAATCAATAGTCTGACCCTTAACTGACTAGATACCAAGATGCCCCCAGAAAATCCACATCTGATAATCTCTAACAGTATCATCCCATAGACTTTGGTTCTCATATGAGGCAGCTAAATAAGGATGATTGAGTCCTCTCCTCCTCAGATAAGATACCAAATAATTTCATCAAGAGGTAGAAAATTTAAATGATTACAAATGCATTTTCTTTTATTTAGAAAGTATGCATGCTCATGAAACAAGGTGCCAAAAGGATTCTTTCTGTTTTTTATTTTTTTTTTTTTATGGAGCAGAAATAGCAGGTTGCATGGATTCCTTTTTTCAAAAACAACATGCTGGAATATCCGCCTGGAATGTGCTAACATGTTAAGAGCCACCCCAACTGTCCTGAGATTCTGCCTATCACCTGCTTCATGCCTGTGTATGAAAGGTGACAGACATCTGGTTGGGAGGATAAGTCATCCTGCAGACTGCTGTGTAAAGAGTCACAGATGGGGCACCTTGGTGGCTCAGCCATTGGGCATCTGCCTTCGTCTCTGGCATGATCCCTGGGTCCTGGGGTCGAGCCCCTCTTTGGGGTGCCTGCTCCATGGGAAGCCTGCTTCTCCCTTTCCCACTCCCTTTGCCTGTTTCCCTCTCTTGATGTCTTTCTGTCAAATAAATAAAATTTAAAAAAAAGTCATAGATGGAATAGATGGTGTGTGGAAAGGCTCAAGTGAGAGTTGAATGGAATGTTGTAAGAAGTCAGCCTTGGTAAGTTATTTCCTCTGTCTCCTTCCCTCATGTCTGTCAGATTGAGCTGGTTGGTGTTCTGGACCTATCTGATCACTGCAGACTTCAACCTTGAGATGGGCTACAAGAAGAAATCATAAACCCCGGAGTAAAAGTAATTTGAAAGTTCTGTATACTGTTCTCTACAGAGATTGAGAGCAGAGTTTTTATACCAGGAAGCAAGTCATCTCACATAATCATGGATATGTAGGGAGTATCCTATATCAAAAGAGAGGGATCAGGCACATCATCCATTGGCTTCCTGGGAGCCACAGGCTGCAGCCCAAGGCAGAGGATGGAAAATAAATGGGGAAAGAAGTTATTCAAAGCAAACCCACAAACTCTAAACTGGTACACACATGGGTGGACTGTGTAAGCATGCTCCTTAGAAGAGAGAACTGTGGGAGTCTAGCACATCAAGGCTGAATGGGCAGCTATTAAGCACTGAAAAGAATGGTGCCTACATTTTGGACTGCCCAGCCAGAACATATTTCACCAACAGAAGTTTGGAAGTCTTGAGTGTCTGGCAGGTGCAGGGCCAAACTGTGTGGAGAGCAAACGACCCCATTAGCCCTTTAGGGAGCAGGTAGCATACAAAGCAGAAAGAGCAAGACTGAGTGTGGAAGTGGCATATACAAGTTGTGTCTCAAAGAGGAGCCAGCAAGGTGAAACTTCAACCCTCTCAGGTGTGGTCTCCACTCCTCTGCATTTGCAGAGGAAGGGTAAAAAATACACAGGAAAGTGAGAAAATTTTGAACTAGGACCGGTCCTAAGGAACAGAACAAATACAGAGAAAGGGAAGCCAATGACAGGGTCAAGAGTGCAAGTGGGTGTGGAAAGCAAACATCTGTGTTTTGAGCAAATTTCATGCATGCAAAAGCCTTGCCTTATTTTTGAGGTTCCATACCTCACGTGATGTTGGATGTGAAGTTCTGCCATAAATTATTTTCTGCTGCAACAAGAACACAGAGGTGCCAAGGGCAGATGCTTTATGATAGTCCTGAGAGATGGCATTTTAACTTCTGTCAGTGTGTCCTCTGAAGCTGGGACAAAATGGGTGGAAATATGAGAAATACTTTATAATAATCCTTAGATGTGAACCTATACATACATTTCTCATCTATCTCATCCCCTTGACAACACTAGAAGGGCATTATAATTATTCCCACCTTCAAATTCAGAATAAAATAAACTATGAGGTTGACAGATGGTCAACGAGGGTCCACCATTGCCAGAGCTCAGAGCTCTATCTGATGAAGCAAAGGCTGAGCCTACAACTGTGTGGGGAGAGGTGAAATCTGGACTCAAAATGAAGTCAGTATGAAACACAATTTATAGTTTCATGGAGAGATGTGTTAAAAGCAGAGCCATAGGATTGTAATGGAACCATTTAAGTTAAGGCCCCAAGCCAGTATACCCAGATGGTATCATCTACCAGCAGTTTCAATTTGCAGGGATGTAATCCTTCACCAGCCAACAAGGGAATTTCCTGGTGCAGGAAAAACTATCACGATAGATCCTCTTCTACCCATTTATGAGGTCAACCTCAGATGAAACAGTGGATCCTTTACTATTAACTTTTTCATGGCTTCTCTCTAAATTTAAAAACTGTCTCTTTTCTGCAGCTCAATGGAGCTCCTTTCTATTTGTGGTAGGGGGCTGCCCAATTCAAAAATCTTTTAATAGAGCCAATCAGATCTTTAGAATGTACTCAGGTGATTTTGTTTTGTTTTGTCTTTAATAGGTTTGGTTGCAGAATCAAGATTCAAAGCAAACTTCTTATTATATTCAGTGACAATAAGAAATACAGGTGTGGCAATCCACAAATCATTTTTAGTTCACTGTCTTTCTCCAACATTCCTAAGAGCCATCAGTAAGTCTATGTTGCTTTGAGCTCTGCTCTTTTTTGCATGAGAGCTCTGATGGAATTATCTTTCCAGTCCAGGGTTAATGGATCTGACAGAAAGCTCTGATAGAGCATGAGCCCTTAGCCCTTGTTCAATCCTCAAGTCCACATTGGCATTCCTTCTCCAGTTCCAATCCAGCGTCTCCATTTATTGCTGTTTGCTGGTTTAGTCTCTTCCCAACTTCCTGTCTGAAGTTCCCATTAATAGAATCTGCTGGTTCAGTCCATTATGGAAATTACTGGTGATGTGTACAGGGCATTCACTGAGCCAGTTTGCAGTGACTTCTAAACCTAGCCCTTGTTCTGAAACCAGATTTCAAGTCGGGAGCTGTTGGTGGCAGCTGCAGTGCTCAGTGCATGAGGAATCAGTCTACAGTCCCCATTCTTGCAGGTCTGCTGTGCAGTCTGTGCTCCAGTCACTAGTTCTTTAGCTACTACTGGTGTCCATAAGTCCATTACCTCAGTGCTCTTGGTTTCTGTTGGGATATAGGTGAGATAAAGGCTTAGCTGAAGTAAATGAATAAACCAACAAAAAAGGAAGCCAACAAACAAATTGATCCTTAAAATGACAAAAAGTTAAGCGCTTTACCCTCTCTACCCATTGCTGATTTTATATCTAGGGACTATGGCTCTGGAATCTATCAAAATCTACAAGCTTGTTTTGTGTCCCCAATACCTTTGCTTGTTAAGTGTTAGATTATGACTTACAAAATAAGGTATGATTAAATATCAGTTGACCCCATTTATAAATAAGTATGCTACACAAAAATGCGGGTTAAACTCCATCCATGTATGCCTAGGGTCCTACCAAACTGCTTCCAGACCTCAGAGGAGTGACAATTGAGAATTATAATGGTCTTTATGAGAAATATTTCAGTTAGATAAGGTCATTTAAGAAGCATCCTTAAAAGCAAGTATTCAGAATTTCAAATATAGCTTCATTGAAAGTGTCATTGCCTAAGACTGGAAAAAGATGAAATGTAATAAAAAATAACATAACATGGGGCGCCTGGGTGGCTCAGTGGGTTAAAGCCTCTGCCTTCAGCTCAGGTCCTGGGATCAAGCCCCGCATGCAGGGAGCCTGCTTCCTCCTCTCTCTCTGCCTGCCTCTCTGCCTAGTTGTGATTTCTCTCTGTCAAATAAATAAAATATTTTTTTAAAAAAAGCTTCAGGGTCACCTGGGTGGCGCAGTGGGTTAAGCTTCTGCCTTCAGCTCTAAATAAATAAATAAATAAATAAATAAATAAATAACATAACGTAATGTAACGCAACGTAACATAACAACATAACATAACATAACATAAAAACAGAACTAAATAAATGAAGCACTAAGGGCTTATGAGTTACTGTTCTTAGGAAACCTAAATCCTCCTGGAGGAACTTGCCTTCTTTCTCTGATTCCTATAGATATACATTTTGTCTTGTGTTTGAAAAATAAACATATTGATAATCACTTAAAGTAAAGAGGAAAAGGTACCTGGTTGGCTCAGTTGGTTAAGTGCCTGGCTTTGGCTCAGGTTATGATAGAGCCTCCTGTTCAGTGCCGTGTCTGCTTCTTCCTCTCCCTCTGTCCCTCCCCCCGCTCCTGCTCACTGTTTCTATCAAATAAATAAATGCATTTTTAAAACAAAACAAAGCTAAACTAAACTAAATTAAAGAGGATAAAAGGGGAAGAGGACATTTTATACAACAGACTGTTAAATGGGTGTTGTTCCACAACTCTGGCCCAACCTCCTTAAATTAATTCCAGGGGTAAACACAAATCTTAAAAAAAAAATCTTCTCCACAAATGTCAGTAAATATAAGGTCTTTGTTCACGGGTGTGTGTTTGTTTTTTAATGTGTGATGTTTCTACCTGTGGAAGGTTTCATTGTAAACTCTCAATTTAGTTGGTTTGAAGGCAAGCAATTGTAAGGAAAGGGTATTCAAAAACTCTGGAAAGCTAGAAATTCACCTAAATGTTTCTCAAGTTCATGTGATCTAGAAATATATTTGGTATTAAGGGTAACTTAAGGTTGTCTGTTTAATAAAATGAGCATGTGTTTAGACTTATGAGCCATAAATTTAATATTTATATTCAACCTGTTTTTACCTAAACTCAAAGAAATAAGTTAATGTTACCTCTGTTACAAATGTTTTCCAAAAAAATTACAGGATTTCTTTTCTATAGTGCTGGCGGTTCGTGGTCTCTCCCTTCAAAGAATTAAGAGTTACACCAGACAAAGAGTGGTGTGTAGCAAACTGAAGTTTATTGAGGGTTAGCACAAAGCTCCTGAGGAGAAAGAGGACCCAAGAAGCTTGCAAAATTGACATTTAAACCTAGGGTTTTAAAGTGTGGTCTGTTATAATCTTGGCTTGTCAGCCAATCAGGATTTTGTCAAGGAGTTCATCTAACTATCAGGTAATTGTTCCCATGGGAAGAAGTGGAGAGCTCCTTCGAAGGTGGTGTTTCATAGCCTCAAGCACCAAGCAGACGGCTGCCACCACTACCTTAAGGCATGCTTTACAACCACAGGCCACCAGATCAAGCTAATCTTTGTACTTTTAAGGATAGTTCCCATTTGGGATAGGGGCCCCTTTTCCCTACCTGGTTTTCATCCAGCTATCTTTTGTTAAAAATAGCTTGGGGGCGCCTGGGTGGCTCAGTGGTTGAGCCGCTGCCTTCAGCTCGGGTCATGGTCTCGGGGTCCTGGGATCGGGTCCCATGTCGGGCTCTCTGCTCAGCAGGGAGTCTGCTTCTCTCTCTCTCTCTCTGCCTGCCTCTCTGTCTACTTGTGATATCTCTCTGTCAAATAAATAAATAAAATCTTAAAAAAATAGCTTGGGATAACAGTCAAGTAGAAATTACTCCGAGGATGCAAGGTTTGATCAATATTCATAAAACTAAAACTTGACACGTCACATCAATACAAGAGAGAATAAACCATGTGGCCATATTCATAGATCCATACAAAAGTTTTGACAAAATAGAACAACCATTTATTATAAAAACCTCAACACAGTAGGTCTAGAGGTAGCATACCTCAACATAATAATGGTCTGATATGACAAAAACACAGTGCGAATATCATCCTAAATTGTGAAAACTTGAGAATTATCCCCCTAAGATCAGGAGCAAGACAAGAATGTTTGTTCTCATCATTTTAACTCAACATAGTACTAGAAGTCTTAGTCACAGCAATTAGAATATATAAATGAAAGGAATTCAAATTGGTAAGGGGAGGAATAAAATATCCTATGTGCAGATGACAAGATACTATATATAGACTACCCTAAAGATTCTACCAAAAAAATTACCAGAGCAGATCAATGAATTCTGTAAAGTCATAGGCTACAAAATCAATATATAGAAATCTGTGACATTCTTATACACTAATAATGAGGCAGCAGAAAGAAAAATAATAATTAAAAATACAATTTATAATTGCACCAAAAACAATAAAATATCTAGGAATACACCTTACCAAAGACAGGAAAGACCACTGCTATAAAAACTGCAAAATGCTGATTAAAGAAATTGAAGGAAATGCAAAGATGTGGAAAGACATTCCATGTTTATGAGTTGGAAAAATAAACATTGTTAAAATGTCTGTACTACTCAAAGCAATCTATAGATTCAGTGCAAGCCTGATTAAAACACCAACAGCATTTTCCACCAAACTGGAACAAACAGTCCTAAAATTCGTATGGAACCACAAAAAAACACAAATAGCCATGGCAATCTGGAAGAATAAGAAAATAAGAAAAATGAACTGGTAGTATCACTATTCCAGACATCTAGTTATATTAGAAACTATAGTAATCAAAACAGTATGGTACAGGTATAATAATAGCTACACAGATCAATGGAACAAAATAGAGAACCCAGAAATGGACCCATAACTATATTGCCAATTCATCTTTGACAAAGCAGGAAACAATATAAAGAGAGATAGTCTTTTCAACAAATAGTGTAGGGAAACAGGTCAATGACATTCAAAAGAATGAAACTGGACCACGTTTTTAAACTATACACAAAAACAATTTCAAAATGGATTAAATATTTAAATGTGAGACCTGAAACCATCATGATCCTAGAAGAGAGCACAAGCAGTAATGTCTCTGACTTGAGCCATAGCAACATTTTTCTAGACATACCTCTAAAGGTAAGGGATATAAAGCAAAAATAAACTGTTGGGAAGACATAAAAATAAAAGGCTTGGGCACAGCAGAAGAAACTATCAATAGAACCAAAGGACAACCTACTGGATGGCATCAGATATTTGCAAGTAGCATATCCAATAAAGAGTATCCAAACTGTGTAAGGAACTGATACAAATCTACACTCAAAAATCAATTAATACAACTTAAAAATAGGCAGAAGACATGAATGGACATTTTTCCATATAAGGCATAAAGAATGCCACCAGAAACATAAAGGTACTCAACAACTCTTACAATCAGGTAAATGCAGGTTAAACCACAATGAGATATTGCCTCATGCATGGCAGAGGGGTGAAAATTAAAAACAGCAGGAACAAAAGTGTTGGCAAGGATGTGGAAGAAAACTACTGTTGGTCGGAGACAAGATGGCGGAGAAGTAGGAGGTGCTGTTTCAACCTGTCTCCTAAAATGAGCTGACTACCTACCAAAGAACTCTGATCACCCATGAAATTAGCCTGAGATTAGAATTATACACTTCTGGATCTCTATGCGGGCAGAAGACACCAGTGGACAGGTAAAGCGGGGTGGGGACACTGGACTGATATTGGAAGATAAACAAAAGGGGGCGGAGCCACCAGAGGCAACTCAGTGGAAAGTACAAGAGTGCCCTGTGATTGGGGACCAGCATTGACTTGGAGTCTGTTTGAAAGCACTCAAAAAGAGCAAAATATCTTAAGGGAAAATTGGTGGAATTGTCCGTTAGGGACAGGGACTTAAGCCCATGAACCCAGGATGGCCACCATGGGTGGGGAACCAGAGAACACAGCGAAGAAGCCAGGTCTTGGTCCCTGAGCACCTGGTGCACATGAGATCATCTGGGTGGCCATTCCCAGGGGAGTCTGGGGTGGGTGTCAGCTGGTGCTGTCTAGAACCACAGCCTTTTGTGCTCTGCACCCGTGCTGCGGGACCAGGGAATTGGGTCACACTCCACACCTTCCCTGAAAGAGATCCATGCAGGCATTAGCCAGTGCTCTCTAGGAATAGGAGATCTTGAACACTCTCATCCCCGGCCAGCGTGAGAACCTCGGGTGCTATCTCTGGTTGGGAACCTCTCTGGCCATCTAGAATTGCCCAGACAGCCAAAGCTAGTATTTCTCGTGGTTTTGGGTACAAGCAGGAGTTTCTGTGACCCCAGAAACTGTGACTGGGTATGTGCTCTGCCAGTGGCAGAGGGGGAATTTATGTGCTCTGGAGAACCGAGAAGGGAACACATTGAAGCTTCTCTCAGAGACGGAGGTCTGGATATAGTTTGCCACCCTCTAAACCTCCAAAGAACTTCCAAAAGCCTCCAAGGGGAGAAAAAACAAACAAGCAAAAAACCTCCAGAGAACAAAAAAAAAAAAAACAAAACTGGTTTTCTCAGAGCCCAGCCCATTGATGGGGGTGGGAGAACTCAACTATAGCAAAACTACCTGAAAAACCATGCAGCAGGCCCCTCACCCAGAAAGCCAGCCAAAAAAACAAAAACAAAAATGAAAATAACAGCAACAACAACAAAACATAAAAACAAGAGAACAACCACCACTACATCATAGATACAACTTTTATTTTTAATTCGTTCCCGCTATTCTGGTTCTTTTCATTTTAAAAAAAACATATAACATTTTAATCTATTTACCATCACAATGGGATATTCAGTACATCAAATTCCATAATAACCTTTTAACCTGAACTTTTTTGATACATATACCTGTTTCTCTTTTGCTTTGCTATTTTTAAATTTATTTTATTTTTTAAATATTCATATAGAGATAAGCTTCAAGATAATCCCCTTTGCCCAATCAGTGCTACCCCTCTATGTAAACCAGTTTTAATCCCTCTTTGTCTCAGGAAAGTTGAGTCTTTTAACAAAGATATTAAGATGCATCCAAGAAAAATCAAAATAACCTTCTTCACCCACATTGAGAACTTATAACCACCCTCCCAACTTTTTCTTTTATCAGTGTTTCTGTGTATTTGTTTTTGTTTTGGCATATAAATATTATACTTGGGGTTAATTTTGACAGGGTTCTTATTTATTTATTTATTTATTTTTCTCTTGAAATTTACTTTTGTCGGTGTTTATGTTTGTTTTCTTTGCATACTTTGTAAATCTTACTTTTGGGGCCCATTCAGGCTGGACTTTCTCTTTTATTATATCTTTCTTTTTCCTGTCTCTCTCTCTCTCTTTTTCTTTTTTTCTTTCTTTTTGATGGGGACTCTCGATTGCTCAGAAGTGTTCCAGAGTGCACATTGCCTGACTGCAGTTGATACTTTCAGCTACACATCTGTTCAGCCATCTCTCACCAAAATGATTAGGAGGAGGAATTCCAAACAGATGAAAAATTCAGAGACTGAGCCCTCTCCATCAGAGCTTTTGGATATGGACATAAAGAGTATGTCAGAAAAGGAATTCAGGCTAACAATTATCCAGGCAATAGCTAGGTTGGAGAAAGCCTTTGATAACAAAATGGAATTGATTAGAGCAGAATTGAAAGCCACCAGGTGTGATTTTAACAATGATCTCAATGAATTCCAAGCTAATCTAAATTCTCTAAAAGCTATGGTAACTGAGACAGAAGATAAAATTAGTGATCTGGAGGACAAACTGATGGAGAAAAAGGAAGAGAAGGAAGCCTGGAACAAACAGCTCAGAAGCCATGAAAACAGAATTAGGGAAATAAATGACACCATGAAATGTTCCAACGTCAGAATTATTAGAATCCCTGAGGGGGAGGAGAAAGAAAGAAGACTAGAAGATATAGTTGCACAAAATCTCCATGAAAATTTTCCCAATCTGGCAAATGGAACCAGTGTTATTGTACTAGAGGCAGAAAGAGCTCCCCCCAAGATCACAGAATCTAGAAAGACCTCAAGACACCTGATTGTGAAAATGATGAATCATAATTTTAGACAGGAGCTCCTGAAAGAAGCTAGGGGGAAGACATTCCTTAGGTACAGAGGAAAGCACATCAGAATGATGTCAGACCTGTCCACAGACATATGGCAAGCCAGAAAGGCTGGCAAGATGTATTCAGGGCACTAAATGAGAAAAACATGCATCTAAGAAGACTTTACCTTGCATGACTGACATTCAAAATGGATGGAGAGATAATGAGCTTCTAAGACCAGCAAGGTTTAAAAGAGTATGGGACCACCAAGACACCACTACAAGAAATATCAAGGGGGTTCTATAAAAGAGGAGAAAACCCAAGAATATCATTGAACAGAAATACATGGAGACAGGGGGAGGAGTTAAGATGGCGGAGAAGTAGCAGGCTGAGACTACATCAGGTAGCAGGAGATCAGCTCGATAGCTTATCTAAACATTGCAAACACCTACAAATCCAACGGGAGAGCAAAGAGAAGAAGAACAGCAACTCTAGAAACAGAAAATCAACCACTTTCTGAAAGGTAGGACTGGCGGAGAAGTGAATCTAAAACGACGGGAAGATAGACCGCGGGGGGAGGGGCCGGCTCCCGGCAAGCGGCAGAGGAACAGAGCACAAAATCAGGATGTCCACTGAGGGACATTGCTCCAGAGGCTAAACCAGGGTGAAGCCCACGCGGGGTCAGCGTGGCCCAAGGTCCCGCAGGGTCACAGAAGGATTGGGGGTGTCGGAGTGTCGGAGAGCTCGCAGGTATTAGAACGGAGAAGCCGGCTGCAGAGACAGAGCCGAGGACTGAACTCTCAGCTCGGGGTTACCTTGAACTGGTTGCGGGCTGGGTGAGCTCGGAGCGCGGCTAGAGGCTGGGGATAAGGGAGTGATTGGGTGCTGTCCTCTGGGGGCGCACTGAGGAGTGGGGCTCCGGGCTCTCGGCTCCTCTGGGCCGGAGACTAGGAGGCCGCCATTTTCATTCCAGTCCTCCGGAACTCTACAGAAAGCGTTCAGGGAACAGAAACTCCCAAAAGTGAACCTGAGACGATTACTTAGTCCCGCCGCCGGTAAGGGCGGTGCAATCCCGCCTCGGGCAAAGACACTTGAGAGTCACTACAACAGGCCCCTCCCCCAGAAGATCAACAAAATATCCAGCCAGGACGAAGTTCATCTATCAAGGAAAGTAGGTTCAATTCCCAAGACAGCAGCGCAATTCCAGAGGAGGAGAAAGCAAAGCACGGAACTCATGGTTTTCTCCCCATGATTCTTTAGTCTTGCAGCTACTTCAATTTTTTTTTTCTTTTTCAATTTTTTTCTTTTTTCTTTTTTCTTCTTTTGCTAAATTTTTTAAAACTTTTACCCTTTTCTTTTTAAACGTTTTTTGACTAGTTTATATAAATATATATATGTTTTTCTTTATTTTTTATATTTTTTCTTTATTTGTTTTATTTAAAAAAATTTTTTTTTCTGAACCTCTTTTTATCCCCTTTCTTCCCCCCACAATTTGGGGTCTCTTCTCATTTGGTTACAGCGCCTTTTTCTGGGGTCTTTGCCACCCTTTTAGTAGTTTATTTGCTCCTTCATATCCTCTTATCTGGACAAAATGACAAGGCGGAAAAAATCACGACAAACAAAAGAACAAGAGACAGTACCGAAGGCTGGGGACCTAATCAACACAGACATTGGTAATATGTCAGATCAAGAGTTCAGAATGACGATTCTGAACATTCTAGCCGGGCTCGAAAAAGGCATGGAAGATATTAGAGAAACCCTCTCTGGAGATATTAAAGCCCTTTCTGGAGAAATTAAAGAACTAAAATCTAACCAAGTTGAAATCAAAAAAGCTATTAATGAGGTGCAATCAAAAATGGAGGCTCTCACTGCTAGGATAAATGAGGAAGAAGAAAGAATTAGTGATATAGGGCGCCTGGGTGGCTCAGTGGGTTAAAGCCTCTGCCTTTCGCTCAGGTCATGATCCCAGGGTCCTGGGATCGAGCTCCGCATTGGGCTCTCTGCTTGGCGGGGAACCTGCTTCCTCCTCTCTCTCTTCCTGCCTCTCTGCCTACTTGTGATCTCTATCTGTCAAATAAATAAAATAAAAATCTTAAAAAAAAAAAGAATTAGTGATATAGAAGACCAAATGACAGAGAATAAAGAAGCCGAACAAAAGAGGGACAAACAGCTACTTGACCATGAGGGGAGATTTCAAGAGATAAGTGACACCATAAGACGAAACAACATTAGAATAATTGGGATTCCAGAAGAAGAAGAAACAGAGAGGGGAGCAGAAGGTCTATTGGAGAGAATCATTGGAGAGAATTTCCCTAATATGGCAAAGGGAACAAGCATCAAAATCCAGGAGATGCAGAGAACCCCCCTCAAAGTCAACAAGAATAGGTCCACACCCCGTCACCTAATAGTAAAATTTACAAGTCTTAGTGACAAAGAGAAAATCCTGAAAGCAGCCCGGGAAAAGAAATCTGTAACATACAATGGTAAAAATATTAGATTGGCAGCAGACTTATCCACAGAGACCTGGCAGGCCAGGAAGAGCTGGCATGATATATTCAGAGCACTAAATGAGAAAAACATGCAGCCAAGAATACTCTATCCAGCTAGGCTATCACTGAAAATAGAAGGAGAGATAAAAAGCTTCCAGGACATGGATGGAACTAGAGCGTATCATGCTTAGTGAAATAAGTCAATCGGAAAAAGACAACTGTCATATGATCTCCCTGATATGAGGACATGGAGAAGCAACATGGGGGGTTAGGGGGATAGGAGAAGAGTAAATGAAACAAGATGGGATTGGGAGGGAGACAAACCATAAATGACTCTTAATCTCACAAAACAAACTGGGAGTTGCTGGGGGGAGGTGGGATTGGGAGAGGGGGAGCGGGCTATGGACATTGGGGAGGGGAGGCGAACCATAAGAGACTATGTACTCTGAAAAACAACCTGAGGGTTTTGAAGGGTCAGGGGTGGGAGGTTGGGGCAACCTGAGGGTTTTGAAGGGTCAGGGGTGGGAGGTTGGGGGAACAGGTGGTGGGTAATGGGGAGGGCACGTTTTGCATGGAGCACTGGGTGTTGTGCAAAAAGAATGAATACTGTTACACTGAAAAAATAAATAAAATGGAAAAAAAAAAGCTTCCAGGACAAACAAAAACTGAAAGAATTTGCAAACACCAAACCAGCTCTACAGGAAATATCGAAAGGGGTCCTCTAAGCAAAGAGAGAGCCTAAAAGTAGTAGATCAGAAAGGTACAGAGACAATATACAGTAACAGTCACCTTACAGACTAATAATGGCACTAAATTCATATCTCTCAATAGTTAGCCTGAATGTTAATGGGCTAAATGCCCCAATCAAAAGACACAGAGTATCAGAATGGATAAAAAAACAAAACCCATCAGTATGTTGCCTACAAAAAACTCATTTTAGACGCGAAGACACCTCCAGATTTAAAGTGAGGGGGTGGAAAACAATTTACCATGCTAATGGGCATGAGAAGAAAGCTGGGGTGGCAATCCTTATATCAGATCAATTAGATTTTATGCCAAAGACTATAATAAGAGATGAGGAAGGACACTATATCCTACTCAAAGGGTCTGTCCAACAAGAAGATCTAACAATTTTAAATATCTATGCCCCTAACGTGGGAGCAGCCAACTATATCAAACAATTAATAACAAAATCAAAGAAACACATCAATAATAATACAATAATAGTAGGGGACTTGAACACTCCCCTCACTGAAATGGACAGATCATGCAAGCAAAAGGTCAACAAGGAAATAAAGGCCTTAAATGACACACTGGACCAGATGGACATCACAGATATATTCAGAACATTGCATCCCAAAGCAACAGAATACACATTCTTCTCTAGTGCACATGGAACCTTCTCCAGAATAGATCACATCCTGGGTCACAAATCAGGTCTCAACCGGTATCAAAAGATTAGGATCATTCCCTGCATATTTTCAGACCACAATGCTCTGAAGCTAGAACTCAATCACAAGAGGAAAGCTGGAAAGAACCCAAATACATGGAGACTAAACAGCATCCTTCTAAGGAATGAATGGGTCAACCAGGAAATTAAAGAAGAATTGAAAAAATTCATGGAAACAAATGATAATGAAAACACAACAGTTCAAAATCTGTGGGACACAGCAAAGGCAGTCCTGAGAGGAAAATATATAGTGGTACAAGCCTTTCTCAAGAAACAAGAAAGGTCTCAATTACACAACCTAACCCTACACGTAAAGGAGCTGGAGAAAGAACAAGAAAGAAACCCTAAACCCAGCAGGAGAAGAGAAATCATAAAGATCAGAGCAGAAATCAATGAAATAGAAACCAAAAAAAAAAAAAAAACAATAGAAAAAATCAATGAAACTAGGAGCTGGTTCTTTGAAAGAATCAATAAGATTGATAAACCCCTGGCCAGACTCATCAAAAGAAAAGAGAAAGGACCCAAATAAATAAAATCATGAATGAAAGAGGAGAGAT